>NW_017673751.1:72187-121615 GCF_001879085.1 Nicotiana attenuata
TATATATATATATATATGTATTGATAGAAACTGAGAGTCCACCAAACTGTATAGAGAACCAGGTTCTATAACAGTTCCCACAGTAAGCAACAGACTGTAAGACCAAACAGTATAGGGAACCAGGTTCTTTTTCTGTTCCCACAGTAAATCGGCAATAAATAAAGAACACGCGATATTTGCGTGGAAAACTCCTTGCTCAAGGGATTAAAAACCACGACCTACCCTTGTAGGATTTCAACTTCACTACTGAGCAATCTTTAGATTACAACCTATTGCAACCTAGGAATTAACCTCTTAATCCCTCACTAAATTGTAACTACACTATTACAAGCCACTTTATAATAACTCTATTACAAAGACTTAATCTCTCACTAACTTGTAACAACACTATTACAAGCCACTTTATAATAACTCTATTACAAAGACTTTACAACTCGACTAACTCTAGCCAAGACACAAACACAAGGGTTTATGATTTACAAAGGGTTTCCTACACAATGATTCTAAGTAAGCTAAGTAGGAATTACAAGTAAGAACTTCAAAAAAGATACAAAACAACTAAGGACATATAATAACTCAATATGGGGAACCGGTCCATTGCTATGTTGTTCTTTGTTCTTGACGCCCTTGAGAATCACTTGCAAGATTGACACAGTCTTGAGAGAATGCTTGATGAGTTCTTGAATGTGCAAGTGATTAATTTTACCTTTTCTTGATGTTAATATCTCATTTGTGACATTACTTGGATGATGCAAGCATGTTAGGTGAAGGGTATTCCCCACAAAGTTAACTGTTGCACTGTTTTTGCACTGTAGCGTGTGCACGGCAGTAACTTTGCAGCTGGGGGAGCTGACTTGTACAGTCACCTTGAGAACTGGTAGAGACCTGTTCCCTCAGTTGTTCTTTCAACTCTGGAGATTTGAAACATATCCCAAACTGGAACCTTTCGATCTTAAGATCTTGAGAATGTGTAACAGGTTCCTTATCTGGTTCTCTCATGAAGTTTGTCAAATCATCAAAACAAAAGATGCATAACTTATCATATATATATATATATATATATATATATATAATAGTATATATATATATATTATATATATATATATAATAGTATTATATAGTAAGAAAAAGAAAGAACAAAAATTAGGCATTTACACCGATTGTTGGTTGAATTCTTGTGTCTTCTTGCCTTAGTTTCTTCTCAAATATTTCGTAGGTCAAAAGTTCCCTTAAAATCGTTGTTTTGGTGTATTTATACCATGTAGGAACGGATACGGACGGAACTACCCTTTCCAAGTTAAAACGGGAAAGTACTCTCATAAAAATGCACATGCACGATGCAAAGCGCAGTGCCCCATGCGTCGCGCCAGTGGAGAACTTCAAAGGGCTGATTTTTACACTCTGGAGAAAAATTGCACTACCACATTACGCGCGGCGGCGTGGTGGTGCATTTTTCTCAGAGTAATCTTTTTTTCTCACTTTTTGACATCCAGACTTGGTCCTTGACTCCCGAACGTGATCCCAGCTTAATTTTTTAGGCTACTCAGACTTCAAAGCTCCAACTTGTTTGATTTAGCTCCAAATTATCTTAATAGCCCGGAGTTATTTCGTGCAAGGCATAAAACACGTAATAAGCACAAATCACCATCATTTAAGCTCGAATACAAGTAAAGTGCAGTGATTAGAGTGCAATATACGACTAAAAAATGTGTTTCTATCTTATTGGAGAGAGGTTATTAGGCAAGATATGACGTTGCCCCAGCTCACTGAGGACATGACCATGGATAGGAAGGTGTGGAGGTTGAGAATTAAGGTAAAGGGTTAAGTGTTCGAGTGTTGTCCTTGTTTGTAACAGTAGCTTTGATACACCACTTGGTGCCTTCCGTGTTTTTTTTCGTACCCCTAGTCTTCTGTTACTACTTGTTGTTGTCTTGTGTTTTGGTGTTCCGATTGCATTATCCTTTGCTAGTTTTGTATTTTTGCTTTGGTTTTCATATCGGTTTACTTGTTATTGACCCTCCCTTCTCCCCTTCCTGAGCTGAGGGTCTTTCGGAAATAGCCTCTTTGCCTTTTTAAAGGCAGGGGTATGGTCTGCGTACACTCTACCCTCCTAGACCCCACTTGTGGGATTACACTGAGTATGTTATTGTTCTTGTTGTTAGTACTTCCTAAAGAGAGGATTAGTAAAACTCCCTGGATCTTCAGGCTTTTGATGGATCTTATTTTGCAAAATGGCACAACAATGCCCTGTGAGCTTGACAACTGATGTCTCTTCCACCTTACGCTTGTTGGACAATATCTCCTTTTAGGAACTTAGCATAGGCTGGCATCTGAGAGAGTACCTCTGTGAAAGGTAGATTAACATGCACCTGCTTGAGCACTTCTAGAAAACTCCCAAATTGTTTGTCCAGCTTCTCTCTTCTTTGATTCTGGGGAAAAGGTAAGGCAGGCATGTATTTACTCTCCTCAGTCTCCTCTTTCATTGAATTCTCATCCTTCTTCTTTTTTAGAGCTCTAGTCCTCCCTTTCTTCTTCAGACCATCATCTGGATATACCCTCACTTCACCTTCTTGATTGTTGCTCTCTTTCTGCTCCTCCACAATCTTTATTTGTCTTTCAATCAACTCACCCATTTGTTTTGCTATGGGGTCCTTCAATACTTGCCCACTTCTCAAAGATAACCGCATTTATTGTCACTTTTGGATTTCTTTCAGTATCAGCAGGGAGAGTTCCTGGAACCCTCTCGGACAATAGATTAGCAAGTTAACCCACCTGTCTTTCGAAGTTTCGAATGGTTGTGCCATGTGTTTCAAGCCTCTCATATGTCTTAATAATAAAGGCCTTCATCATATCTTCCATGCTAGACTAATTTGACTATGGAGGTTGGTGTTGCTGCTCTACTGATTGAGAAAACCTGGAGCTCCTTGTCCCTGGGGTCTGGAGTTATTCTGTTGCCATCCATTCGCACTACTAGTTGGTGAACTCCAATAAAAACCTGGGTGCCTCTGCCCTAGGGAGTTAAAATTATTGCCACTTTGGTAGTTGCCTCTGTCAAAGCTCCCCCACAACATTTACCACTTCATCTGTAGTCGAGGCCTGACACGGATGTGTTGGATGACCCATTCCACAAAAGTCACAAGCTAATGATAACTAGCTCTGGACCTTGGCTAAGGTTAACTTTCTTATCTATCTGGCCATGGTGTCTAGCTGGGCTTGCACTGATGTGTTAGAGTCTACCTGGCGAACCCCAAATGATTTTCTTCTATCATTACTCTCAGCGGGCCATTGGTTACCATCTTCAGAGAGCTCATCAAGAATCATAACAATCTTCTTCGGAGTTTTCTTCATTAAAGGGCCTCCAATTGTAGTACTTAGAGTTCGTCGCAAGGAAAGTGTTACTCCATCCCAAAAGTCCTGGAGTTTCATCCACAATTTGATTCCATTATGTTGACATTTTCTCACTATCTCCTTGAATCTTTCCTAAGCTTCGAAGACATTTCAGTGTCCTTCTAGCAAAAGTTATGGATTTCCCTTCTGAATTTCACTATTTTTGCAGCTAAGAAGTACTTGTTAAGGAACTTTTTAGTCATATCTTCCATGTCCTAATCAACCCAGCTGGTAAGTTTCAAAGCCAGTGCTTCGCGCGATCCTTCAGTGAAAAGGGGAATGCCCTTAAGTAGACCGCATCTTTTGATACTTCATTGTACTAGAAGGTGTTCATGATTTCATTAAAGTCCATCAAGTGAGTGTTAGGATCTTCATTAGCCTTCTCTCTAAATACACAGTTGTTCTGGATGGTTTGAATCCAAGCCTTGCTTCAACTCAAAATTATTTGATGCTACGGGTAGAGGTCTGACACTTGATAGTCCTTGATTGTATATTGGTCTAGCATAATCACCTAATGCTCTTCCAGGCCTGGGACCAGTATTTTCAAATTGGTCTTCAACCAAGGGTCGATTTAGATAGAATCTTTGACCCCCATCATCTTCAATAGTCTCATCAGCAGCTCTAAGGGCTGCTTCAGCTGCTATCCGTGCAACTTGTTCTCTCTGTTGTGATGCCTCTCTTGCAGCTAAGTCTACCCCATCATCACTATTCTTAGCCATGTGTACTTGGGTTGAAGGTTGCCCCAAGAATTTTTTGGTGAGTTCTTTCTCTTTCCTCAACTGTCGCAAACACTTTTCCACCTCTGGATCGTATGAAATCACTTCTTTTGAAGAATATCGAGTCATACACCAGAGAAGTTAAACCTATTGCCTGCACACAAGTGAGAAAAACGTGAATACAAGAAAATAAAATCGGATCCTGAAATAGCACAAAAAAACTATTCTGAACACTATTGATTGCCAATCCTCGGAAACAGCGCCGAAATTTGACGAGCGCAAAACGCAACACTAAATTATTGCTCGCTAGTCAAAGATAGTATAGTTAATATATCGTCTCCACAGGGATTAGATTTAAACAGTGTTCGAATAATCTTTAGTCAATTACTATCCAGGAAAATTAACTCTTGATTGAATGATTATCAACTACAATTAACTACTAAAAATTAAGCAATTAATAATTGATCACGAAAGATAACAGATGAGCAACAAAGAAATATCAATGAGAGAAATAAGGGTAAGTGGCTAGACAGGTGCAAGACAATTGACTCGTGATCCAATTCTTAAATTAGTTCACTCTATAGTACTGTTGATTCTCACGAATTCAATAAATTATTGGATTACACTTGAAGTTAAAGTTCCTCTTTCGATTAAACGTTAATTTCAGTAATTAATCCAACTGAAGCACGGTGAATAATTGCAACGAATAAAATGATGTTTTAGTCTAAAGGATATTCTCACAAATATTTCTCTATTTTCTAATTCGATTAATGATTCAAGAGGCTCTTTCGATTACCTAGTTGAATCATGAATTTAAACTAGAGCGTAAGATGTAAAGAAATTCAATATCAAGCTCCTCTTTCGATTAATCAAAATAATAAATAACTTCACAATACGAATTAAAACTCCCTCAATTAATTCAAACAATTGTCAACATCGAATGCTTAATCAAGTTATCAATACACCATATCTGTCAATACCCTAAGGGAAATTACTCCATACAATGGAAAAAGTCATCTCAATAAGGTTTAAAGACATAGAAAACATCAATGCTAATGATTCGATACAAATTCCTGTATTGCACCGATTGTTGGTTGAAATCTTGATGAATTCTTGTGTCTTCTTGCCTTAGTTTCTTCTCAAATCTTTCATAGGTCAAAAGTTCCCTCAAAGTCATACTTTTTTTGTGTGTGTATTTATACCATGTAGGAATGGGTCCAGACGGAACTACCCTTTTCAAGCCAAAACGGGAAAGTACTCTGACAAAAATGCACATGCGCGACGCAGGGTGCGGTGCCCCATGCGCCGCGCCAGTAGAGAACTTCATAGGGCTGACTTTTGCACTATGCAGAAAAATTGCACTACCACCTTGCGCCCCGCTGCGTGGTAGTGCATTTTTCTCAAAGTAATCTTTTTTCCACTTTTTGACATCTAGACTTGGTCATTGACTCCCGAACATGATCCCGACTTAATTGGGCTTTTACTCAGACTTCAAAGCTCCAACTTATTTGATTTAGCTCCAAATTATCTTAATAGCTCGGAATTATTTCGTGCAAGGCATAAAATACGTAATAAGCGCAAATTACCATAATTTAAGCTCAAACACAAGTAAAGTGCAGTGATTAGAGTGCAATATACGATTAAAACACGGGTTTCTAGCCTACCATCAGCCACATTGTGAAAGAAAGGCTGATCTTCCATTGGTCTAAAGGCTAGACACTGAAGTACGCCACAGTTTGGAATTGGAGGCATTATATTCTCCAGAGACAATGGCACATCAGCTCCAATAAAATAAAGCATCATTGAAGAAATATCAGTGCCTTTTAGATCTTAGTAGAGTGTCAACCCAGATGATGAGTTGTCAACCACGGTTCTACTTCAATGGATTCTCTCACCAATGTTTCAAGTTAGTTGTATATGGTATAGGAAGGAAAGTTTTAGTAATTTCTGAGTCAATCACAATATTCTCCTCTTGAAAAACAGTAAAGGATCAATAACAAACTTCAACTTTTGTTCACCAACTTATATGCCTAAGAGGATCAATAGTACACATTAAAAAGTTTAACAACAACTGAAGTGAAAATACTCCAGGTCCCAAGCATTGTCGTCGATGGTACGTTTGCTAGGGAGATCTAGTTGTGAAGATGGCACAAAACAGTAAGAAATTTTGTGTTCCATAGATGATACAGGCTAATTAAATAAATCAGGCCAAGTTGGTGTAACTAGTAGCCCGAAGGATACGATCATTTTATCAAAAGTCGAATCTGATGAAAAAGTTTGATTGGGCCGCATTGCCGAAGAAATGCTAATCTTTCGTTCGTTTAAAGGCTAGGTACTGAAGTCCGCTACTATTTGAAATTGGAGGCATTAAATTCTCCATAGACAATGGCACATCAGCTCCAATAAAAAAACGTCATCGGAGGAATATCAGTGCCTTCAAGATCTTTGTAGCATATAGAATATACTATTCTTTCGTATTACTCCATCCGTCTCAAATTATTTGACGTAATTTCTAAAAATAGTTATCTCAAATTATTTGTCATTTTAGAAATTCAAGAAAAAAAATTTTTTTTTCATTTTACCCTTGTAGTAATTATTGATGAAGACTACAAATACCTCAATTATGGGGTGATATTATGATTGCTCAAATACCAATAAAATATGTATAAGTAAAATAACTAAAAATATTCTAACTAATATTTTTAAGAGCCGTTTAAAAGAAACATACGACAAATAATTTAAAACGAATGGAGTAATTGCTTTCACTTTAAACATGAGAAGATTTGTAATTCCGTTTAATTAGTGTTTTATTCCAAATTGGACCTAAGCTCAAAGGTTGGTAGTTGGTTTGAATTGCGTTTACTAACTCTATTTGGAACTTTGTATTAACAATGTAGCTCCCGTTTGACCATAAATTTTGGCTTCATTTTTTCCAAAAAAATTGAAACATTGTTTGTTTATGAAATATGATTATGTTTTGAAAAAAAAACTTAAAAAGTTCAAGGTTCCAAAAACTACCCCCTCAACCAGTTTTTGGAGGAAATTTTTTTTTTCTGGTCACAAAACTTTTCAATTTTTCTTCAGATAAAATATATGAAGAAACACAACTTAAACTTACAAAAATTATTTTTTAATCCAACAAAAACTGTCAATTGAATCTATTTCCGCTAGGGTAAAGGTACGACTTAATATATGTTTTGACACATTTAATGAAGGGGTTGAAATGGACAAGACTTCAGACATCGAGGACTAAACTGGATTTTCAAAAAACAAATGATTTCCGCTAAAACACATCCCAAAACCCAAACAAAACACTCAAAAGGAAACAAGTAGCCTATTCACAACATCGGAAGTGAAAGTAGGGAAGCTCAAAAAATGCTATTCAAGGTAGTTGGCTTCAATATTTCAAGATTTAAATGGTACGAAACACCCTTTTCTTTCTTTATTCCATTTCTGTTGTTTGTACAATCTCTTCACTCCTGAAAAATGGAAATTAAGTACATTTTTTTGGCAGCTCATGGACATGGAGATATGTGTTGTCACGATCATGCTCAAGCTCAACCAACAAAACGACGCTGTTTAACAGAAGTTACCCCAGTGGGTTTGATCTAAAAAAACGAATTTTGAAGGTGGTTTCATCAGGTGTGAACACGGCGAGGAGTGTGCTTCAGAATTGGGTGGATGAAGGCCATAAAGTTTCTGTACCCGAGCTCAGGTTTATTACCCGGCAGCTTGTGAAACGACGTCATTTCAAACCCGCTCTGGAGGTCTTCTCTTCACTCAGAAATCTTTTTTTAATTAAATAAAAATTGTAGAATTTCGTGTGCTTGGTGCTTGATTATGTGATGATTTTTAGTGAGGTTACTTAAGTTAATAATCTGAGTAACATATACTCTCGAGAGTCAAACTTCAATTTGGTCATAGAAATGTCCCACTAATATGTAGTAAAGAATTTTCTACTTGTTTGCTTACAATTGTATATACAATTATATACTGCTAATATTTTGCTTTATATACTTGATAGAGAAGTACTGGTAAGGATTTAGCGTTAACTGTTAATTGTGAAACCTTTTCTTTTGAAATCTCTTCTCTCCTTTGATCTGAGTGTGCATGTAATGAAGCAAGATACATCAAGACAATAATGTATATTTTTATTTTTCTTCATTTGCAGCTACTTAACTGGATGGAAACTCAACACAGATCTCACATGTTAGCTTCTGATTACGCCATGAGATTGGAATTAACTGTTAAAGAACATGGTAGCACAGAAGCTGAAAGATATTTTGACAGTTTAACAAGCACTTTTTTACGGAAAGCTGCTTCCGTCCCTCTTCTTCGTTGTTATGTTAAAGAAAGGTCCACTGAGAAGGCTGAAGCTTTCATGCTAAAGATAAACAGGTTGGGACTTGCTCTGAGCCCTCATCCATTTAATGAAATGATGAAGCTTTATATGGCCACATCTCAGTACCAGAAAGTATTATCTGTCATTTTGCAAATGAAGCAAAACCGAATATCCCAAAATGTTCTCTCCTATAATTTCTGGATGGATGCATGTGGGGAGCTCTCTGAGGTCGAATCAGCAGAGATAGTATACAAAGAAATGCAGAGCAACCAAAATGTAGAAGTGGGATGGACCTCTTTATCTACATTAGCGAATATTTATATGAAAGCAGGACTGACGGACAAGGCAATTTTGGCCCTAAAAATTGCTGAAAAGAAAATATCCAGAAGTACTCACCGTCCTTACTTCTTTCTCATTACGCAGTATGCTTCCTTGAATAACAAAGATGGAGTACTTCGGGTCTGGGAAGCTTCTAAAGCAGTAAATTCTCAAATGACTTGTGCTAATTACATGTGTATCTTGTCATCTTTTGTGAAGCTTGGCGACACGAGAGAAGCCGAGAAAATTTTTGAAGAATGGGAGTCTCAATGCAGGACATATGACATTAGGGTCTCCAACATACTTCTCGGTGGATACATGAGAAATGGATCAGTGGGAAAAGCTGAATCATTACATTATCGCACGTTGGAGAAAGGTGGATGTCCAAATTCTAAAACCTGGGAGATACTGGTGGAGGGATGGATAAGAAGTCAACAAATGGATAAAGCTATTGATGCCTTGAAAAGTGGTCTTGCTGCTCTAAAACATTATGATTGGAGGCCTTCACCAAGTATTGTTGTCGCCATTGCAGAATATTTTGAAGAAACTAGAAATTTTGAGAATGCTATGGAGTTTCTTAAGACTCTTAGACATTTTCGTCTTGCTAATTTGCAAGTGTACAAGTCATTGCTTAGAATGCAAACCTCAAGAGAAGAAAGTCCACAGGACATCCTTGATATGATGCAGAAGGATGGAATTGACGTGGATGATGAGACCTCTGGCATCTGTTCAGGCATTTTGCATTGAGTCTGAAGGTCGCAGTTATATCTACTTTGTGAGAACTGAAAACTCATAGTGGTACTTTAATTGTTCTTTAAAAGTTGACTCTTAGACCTGGGCAAAAGATAGGTTACTACGTTGCGTTGTAAGAGAACTTGTTACTATTCCCAATTTATGTGACACTCTTTCCTTTTTAGTCAGCCCCAAAAAAAAATGACACGTTTCTATATTTAGTAACAAATCAACTTCAAATTTTCCTTTTTACCCTTAGTGAGATGATTTCTAGCCATACAAATTTCTATGGTTTATTTTAGGCCGCAAGTTTCAAAAGTCTTCCTTTATTACTTAAACTTCGTGCCCAGTCAAACACCTTCACTTAAATTGGGACGGAGGGAGTATTTTTTTGTTTGTCGCTTGGTGCAAAGTCTGAGTTTGTGCTTAAAATATGAAGAGCACAGTGGATGTGATTGATTGAGAGTGCATCATGCAGCGACAGGTAAGTTTTTGTTTGCTTAAGCTACTTTCTTTTTTCACGGTTCTCTTTTCACTTGGAAGTTGCTTTATCAGTAAGTCTGTAGAACTTATCAAAAAAAACTCTTTAAAAATTAACGGCTTCTGCATTTTCTATTGTCTAGCCAGAGTGTAGATTTATTCTACTAACTGTTGTTGCTTTTATGACATTTGAATATTTGGCCATTTGATATTCGCGTATAAAATTCCATAAATGATATCTGGAAATCTTATAGAATGCAAACAATCAGCTATCAATGACCTTTTAAGTTTGAAAAATCAATAAACTCTCAAAGCCTTTATCATGATAGATGATTTTACTGCTTACACATAGTTCGGGCTTAAGATTAAGCTGCAGCTTTGTCAAATATATCGTTCTTAATTTACTCTGCACATCGTCTGAGCTTCTTTGGTCCACATCTCAACTTCTCTGAATATTTCTGATTCAATAAATATTGTCTGCAAAATCTTTTTCAACTTTGAAATCTAGTTCTTATTATTTGCACTTTTAGCGTGATTCGGTCTTGCTAGTTTCCTTTGTGGCTCTGTTTAGCCTCTCCCTTTTATGTGAAGAATACTAGTTTTGTCAGTTATGACAGGATGATAAAGCTTCAGGTGGGGTAAGCTTCAGTAAAAGCATGGTTTTAACTTTTTCTATTGCACTAGTGAACTTCATACACATCGTTGCCTTATTATGATATTTCTTTCAATTTGAGGCTTTTCTGGCGAATTGGCCAAAGAAAGTGGCTCCTAAAATATTTTATCACTGTATATTCTGATGCCTACCAAACTAATATGATATTGTATCATGGTAAAGATGATATGGATCATTTAATGCTTGGACTGGAATAATATGCTGGTTCTATGACTTGTAATATCTCTACGTGTGTGATTTTTTGACTTGTTTTATCTTTCCTGATCTGTCTTGCCGGACTGGCTCTCTTGCTTGTTTGTTCAAATAGGTGTATGATCACTTATGGATGCGAGCTGAGTGTTTAATTTGTTGAATAGCCTTAATAACGGATAAGGGTTGCTTCCTCGTTAATGGTCAATTAAATTATGGTTAAAAGTCTCTGGTCCTTTGTAGCTTTTCATCAATGTATCAGTGCTGGGTCTTTTTACTTCACAGCCCTTCATCCACCTCCCCTTGAACTAAAATGGAATTTGATTTTACTCGCCAAAAGTTGAAGGAACTCAAATGGTGTGTGCCCTATTGATAGTCAGCGACTTGGCCTTATCAAGGTGCAAAGCTCCCTGACAATTTAAAGAGTTGAAAGTTTCCTTAATTTTAAAGAAAAGGACTATGATATCATAATCATAGATGATAGATGCTTATGCCCTTATTTCCCTACAAAATTGTATTTGATAGGCAAAATCTTACATGTCATACAAACTCATCGAAAAGATTACATAATCATATAATCATATGTAGTAACATCTTCCACTATGGGAACAGATTTTAAATTTCAAGGTGACGCTGAAGCAACCAACATCTTGTGAAATCCTTTGTTATGCTCTAACAGTTTGTCTTTGGGTGGTGTACACTCTTTCAGAACAGGAGCAGCTTCGAGGACATTTTCAAACCATGCAACGAGTGAAGGCATTTCGTCTGCATCAATAAGTTTGATATCAACAATCTCCTCAACAATCTGAGCCCAGCAAATGATCCAAGCAGATGCAACATCAATGAAGCCTATCTTTGTATCTGCAAAAAAGTGTTTCTTGTCTAGTTCGCGCTCTAAAAGTTTCAAGTTCTCGCGAGCTTCTTTTGCTATCTTCTGCTGCTCCTCTCCGACCTTGGAGAAAGTACCAAATATTCCTGGCACACACTGGAAAGAAGGAAAGAGCATGAAAAATCCAGTGAGTGATTGCTGCAAGATGATGAACTAGTGACAAGAATCGATTCTTTCATATCTGAACATCAGTTATTACCTACCTTGTCATCAATAAATTTTGCCCAGAATCGTGCTTTGGCTCTTTCATAAGGATCTTCAGGCAGGAGGGGATTTTGCTTCCAAGTCTCGTCGATGTATTCAAGTATGACTAATGATTCTGCAATAGGTTTCCCATTATGAACCAGAACTGGAATCTTTTTATGAACTGGATTATACTGCAAGAGCAAAAGACTTTTGTTTGGGAGATGTTCTTCTTGGTAATCATATTCAATCCCTTTAAGTTTCAGAGCCCAATGAACCCTTAGAGAAAAAGGGCTTGCCCAGTATCCAAGCAATTTCACTCCCTCACCTGCCATTTGCTGATTCTTGCTTTGCAGAGGCTACTGAACTCTCTTGTTATATAGAGGTACAATTCTTGCTATGCAAACCAAAAGGGGCCAAGGCTGCTGCCAAATGTTGATATATTACAAGTCTTTGAGGTAATTATGTGTGAAATAGTGAAGTGTTCTTGATAGTTATACATTTTTATTGCTGCCGGGTCAAGGTATACCAGCAAGATGATTGGTTCTTTGACTTTTAAATATTAAGGTAGCTTTCCTTGGCCTTTATTAATCTTATCGGAAAATGACAATTTCTACAATCATAATCATGTAGTTTTGTGATTATTCCATCTGGCACAAGTTATTGCTCTCTTCTTATTTTTATCTTCGGGATGTCCAAGAAAATACAATAGTGTTTGCATTTCAAAACTATCAAAGTTATGCTATCTTAAAGCATTTTCTGGAAGCAATTACAAGTCAAAAGGTGACACCTGGAGAAATACTATTGTCTGTCAACTATTCATAACTCGAATCTCAAGGATAATCTAAAACTCTAGAAGTTCTACATAAAACAAATATTTTTGCAATTTAAACCAATTTCCACCATTTTGTAGGATTCCTTGATTTACTAGAAGAATAAGATTTAAGCACCCTTCTAACAACCATTCGTCTCTTTTTCTACCTTTAGTGATTTAAAACAGCTATACAAGTAACTGAGATCCACTGAATAAGGTCAATAACATGATACAGTTGCTGAGACCATCACTCAAAAAAGTGTTCAGAAGTAAATTAGCGACCAAATATGTGAGTTTGCTTACATTGTTTGTCCCAAGCCCGGATAAAACTTGTAAATTTATGAACCCCAACTTACTTGGGATTGATGCATCATATGCGCGTTACATAGCAATACAACATTGACTAACTTCCTTGATATCAAGCTGACATTACAATCCTTCAAATTATATGCAAGATACAGCTCTTCAAATTATTCCCAAATGTCAGAGCAGAACATATTGGTTCCACCTCATTAAACTTGTACAAGATGTTTCCTATTCGATGCTATTACTGCAAAGATGACAAAGCCTGTGAAACATTTCTCGAGATTCGATCATGAACTGGCTCCTGCATGAAGAACAAGTTTCAGTAACTCTTGTATTCAGCCAATAAATAGTAATTGTTTTCTACTCAGCATTACCTTTGTCCCAGGTATCTTGAATCTTGAATTTGTTATCGTCTCGAACAGGAAAATGTATCTGTTAGTAAAGTGGAAATCAGCACTAATAACTGAAACATTAAGAATGATAACTGTAAGACACCTTTGCTACAAGTAGATGACAGCCAAGTGAAGTTTAAGCGCGTTATTAACTAAAAAGGAATGGAGGCATTGCCTCTACCATGATAACATGAAAAGACATGGAACCATACCGCCAAGCTAATTCAGAAACAAGTTCTTCTGGAGCATCAGGTAAGACCTAAGCAGGAAAATTGATTTTTTTGGATTAGTGCAGTTCGAATACGAGTGTTATCTGAATACCAAGGAAACGAGAGGAAATAAAATGCCCATTTCCTACAGATTACCTCATCCTCATATGGGTTGCAATGATTTTTGAACCACAGCCTCAAGAATTCCTAGTCAAATATCGTAGTAAATGTCAGCATATTGCAAGGACAACATACTCGGAAATCATAAGCTAACTGGGAAAAACAAAGAAAAAGTATAATTATAGTTTTCTACTTTCCTAATCCAGTAAAGATAAATGCATGAGCATGTATTTAAGAGGTAATGATTAAGTTTCAATCATGTAAGAAACCTTGTCGATATTTTCAGGCTCAAGACCACTCTGAAAGCGTTCCTGGTAAGAATGAGCAATCCAATATCTGCTTGAGTCAGGTGTATGCACCTAAAAGTAGGAAGCAGATGATGAGCCCTTAGTGAGAAAAGTAGAATCACTGTCAAAGAGGAACTAGGAAACTAACGCTTACCTCATCAATCAAATAAATTTTACCGTCAGCTCCCTTTCCAAATTCATATTTGGTGTCCACCAATATCAGACCATGATCCAATGCTACACGCTGCAATGTGAAGGTTAGTGAAGACAACTGAACAGCGAGGCATATTTATGCCTAAAATATTGTCTAATTGCATTCTATAGCTAAGACAGTATATACATCAGAAACTCTAACCATTAGTGTTTTAAAAGGTTAAGGAGCAGGGCAGGTATTTTGCCTATCATGACACGTTTAGCCCAACGAACTTTTTAAGTTTCAATACTTTTAAAAATAAGAGGAATATTCCAAAATAGATTAAAATATAAAAACTTATAGAAAATAGATTAAAACTTGTGAAAAGTTCCAAAGCAAATTATGTATGAGAATTGATTTAACTATCTATGTATAATAATAAATGTCGATAATGGGGCATGCCACATTTTTTATAATAACAAAGAGGCATGCTAGTCCATACAGAATGGAACTTCGAAATTCCAAGATCGTCACTGCGGATAATTAACTAAGAAGAAAAAAGGAAGAAAAGCTTTGGTCTCCACAATCATTAACCTATTGCACAGCACAAACTAAAGCCATTTGATAAGAAACATCATGAAAGCTTGAAATTAAGGAATAGGGATGATATTGAAGTGAGATCATGCCATTATTGGTTCAGCGAATTTGAGTGAAACAGACTGGTATATTAACAATTAATAGGAGAAAGAAGCATGCTAAGAATCCCAAGTAAAATAATTGATAAACATAATATAAACTGATTACCTGGCCAAACTCAAATAAGCTCGTCGCCTTCCTACTCACTTCGTCATAATCAGCTTGAGTCATAAGCCCACGTTGAACTATCTGCAGTTTAAATTGCGCAGGACACTTAAGCCATCTTTGCTTACAACAAAGTTCAGCAATTTGGTAAAGACAACAAATGTGCTACAAGAGAAAAATCTAGTAGTATTATCATCTATTGTCTACTATAAGTTTTAGCTAGTCAGCCATATATATTGCAGATAAAGTGTCATTCTCACTTCCAAACCGACATTTATTCTGTGTTATGACAGATATCAAAATCCCCAGGATGTGGCATGAAATGGCATGAAAATGCTCAAAAATCTAGAAAATCTGCCTATAATACCAAAGCGGCCAACCAGATTCTGACAAACACCACCAAAATACCAAGATGTAAAACAGAAAGATGGAAATATAATCTTTCAAGAACACGTCCAGCTAGTCATTTTTTCATAATTCATCCA
Organism: Nicotiana attenuata; assembly: GCF_001879085.1. Classification (NCBI taxonomy): domain Eukaryota; kingdom Viridiplantae; phylum Streptophyta; class Magnoliopsida; order Solanales; family Solanaceae; genus Nicotiana; species Nicotiana attenuata. The sequence goes on from NW_017673751.1 coordinate 87,644, forward strand.
TTATATCTTATGCTAATTCTCATCAAATTTTAAGAAATTAACTCATTCTTATATAAAAAAGCAAATAGAAATAAAGAAAGACTGGTAGAGAAGTAAGAAGTAAAAGGAAAAAGGAGAGTGAAAATACAGACCTCATCTGGTGTTACAGGAACATCATGATCTGCTGCTTTAGTTGTCGGAGTGAGTATATTTTCTTGAAGCTTTTGATTTTTCACCAAGCCTGTAAAATATAAGAAGAACAAAAATCAAGGAAACAAATAAAAAGAAGAGGACAAAAAGCTAAATGAAAATGGTGGCATTCATGCATTATACAAACCACACCATCTGGAAGGCTGTTGCCACAATAATTCCGAACCCCTTTATTGTAGACTGTCCAGAGTGATGTATCAGTGCTTCCAGTAACATACCCTCTTACTAGAAAAAGAAGATAATGTTAATACCTGAAGTCACGGCTTTGTTGATGTACAATAACAAGACAGTCACCAACAAACATAAACAAACATGAGAAGTAGATGCAAGGACCTAGTAACCTAATACAAAAAGCTTTGAGAAGTTATCATTTATTTTTAATTCCACTAAAAGACACAGTTGAAAACTTGAAAGCATACTTGTCAAAAAAAATGGAAGCATAAAAGTCAGATGATTATTAAGAGATTTTGAGCTTACATATTTAAAATGACATCTAAAAGAATTTCAATGGCATTAATTACTAAGAAGCAGCACGGGAAAAAAATATTACTGATGTATATTACAATATAATACCAGAAGTCTTATTTATAACTATACTCTACATAGTACATATTACTCCTATTCCAATGTGGGACTAGACATATATATATATATATATATATATATATATATATATATATATATATATATATATATATATATATATATAACAATTACAAAGACTCACCATTGATTAGGTCCCTTCCTAGCACTAAGGATGCTTCAAATTGACATCTAAAAGAATTTCAATTGCACAAATTGCAAAGACTTCCCTTCAATTAGCACCCTTCCTCCCAAAGAAGAGAAAGGAAATGCTGAGGATGGTAGGATAGCTATAGTAGTGGCTCATGTGTGCCAGAGCGAGATTCAAACACGTAGCTAGCCCTTCAGCATTTTCCTCACAGTGAGAAATCATACGATAGTCCAACTATTATCTCTAAACTATGTCAAATTTTTTCTTTTGTTTTACATCGTTTCTCCTTTATTGGGAGGTGCGGGTCAGGGGCAAATTCTAGATTTGAACTTTATCGGTTCGAGTATAGAATTCTAACACAACATTAGATTTAATGGGTCCGAAATCAATTAATTGTACTTATTTAGTAAATTTTCTAACACATACAAAGTTCAAGCAAAAGCTATTTGAACCCATACCTTAACCTCTACATCCTCCCCTAGTGGGGTGTGGAGGTAGGAGTTCGGTAAACCATGTTAAGCTTGTAAAGCCATTAAAGGAGAATTTTGCCACTAAACACATAAGCACCATAGAGCAAGAAGTGCCCAGATTGAGAATAACAAAGAGAGTTAACTGCCATTGTTTCTAAACATGCAGGTCCAGAAAATATAACACAAATTGACAATTTGGCTGACTTCAACAATTGCCTCACTACTATACATGTAGTGAGGAACCTAACCACACATAAAGCTCATTATATTTTGGTCGAACAGTGAACCAGTTTTGCAGATAATACCTATATGGTAGAAACTCACCAACAAACTCAACAGGGAAAACCGAACACTTCCTCGCAATAGTTACATTCCGATCAGGCACCGATACCACTGCATTAGGAGTAATATGTTGAGTTTTATTAAACCACCATAAACTTGTCTCATTAAGGACCTGCATACCCAGAGTGTAACTACGTTAAAGATTGAAGATAGTGATCATATTATACTTATTACTAATTGCATAATGTCAATACATTCTTCGCATAAGCTACCTTGTAACAGGAATAATAAAAAATTACCTGGCCTTTGAAGGGGATGGAAGCAAGAATTCTGTCAAATGCGCTTTGCCTATCTGTTGTCACCATTACAAGGTAATCCCCTCCATCATATATATCTCTAACCTTCAAAGCACATGAAATTTGTCATATGTGCATTCGAAAAAGAATCATATTTCACTACTATGAACATAAATTTTTTGATTAAGTAGTCAACTTCCATCAAGAAAATAAAATCCCTTTTAGCAAAACTATGCATTTACACTTCGGGACAATGTTCCAGCATCCCACATACTTACCTGTCACACTCTGCTAGCTAACAGAGAAAAATAGTAAATAGAAACACTAATAGATAATCCCCTCCATCATATATATCTATAACGTTTATATACACCGTATAAATTTGGGATAAATTTGTCAACTTTCCATCAAGGAAATAAAATCCCTTTATCAAAACTATGCATTTAAACTTTTGGACAAAGTTCCAGCACCCTACATATTTATTTGTTACATTCTGCCAACTAAAAGAGAAAAATACAAGTACTAATATTTATTACCTTGCCTCGGATTTTGGACTTGAGTGCAGGTACAGTTAAATCAAGATGGGTTTCGGAGAGGCAATTAGATATTGAACTTTTGATAGCGTTCATGACTTCTTCCTTGTGTTCATTGTTGGTTAATGCTATATGGGGTAGTGGGTTTTGCTGCTGGCTGGACATAGTGGATGAAGTGATTGATGGGTATTTCTTCAATTTCGAAATTTTTCGAGATGCTGTTTGTGAGAATGAGAAGATTGGTTTGTTGATAGATTGAAGGTTAGTGTTTAGGATTTTGGGAGGGTTTAAGGCTGGCAAATGATGAGCCATCTTTTTCCCCCTTCTTTCCTTTCTCCTTTCTGAGGTTTGTGCTGTAAGGGTTTAAAGCTTGAGCTTAGTAGTTAGTATAAAAGAGAAACAAAAGAAAAGGGAAGAAGGAAAAAAGAGAATAAGTGAGCGTTTGGCATAAGAATCGTAAAATTCCGGAAAAAAGTGGGAAAAAATAAAAGTGAAAATGATATTTGAAAACTAGAGTTGCGTTTGGATATAAATATAATTTTGGGTTATTTTTATATTTTTATGAGTGATCTGAGTGAATTTTGAAAAATATCTTTTTTGGAGTTTTTAAAATTTTTGAAAAGTTTCAAAATTTATCTTCGAGTGAAAATTGAAAATTTTACGGTCAAATATGAATAGAAAAGGAGAAAAATTCGGTAAAAAGGTAAAAAAAGAAAAATCATGGTCGGAGGTGTTGGTTTTCCGCAACTCCCTAGTTATAGCCCGTTTGGCCAAGCTGCAAAAATCAGCTTATTTTGAGAAGTGTTTTTTTTCAAAAGTGCTTTTCTCAAAAGTACTTTTGGTGAGAAGCAGTTTGTGTTTGGCTAATTAGTTTGAAAGGCAATTCTGAGCAGCAATTAGTGTTTGACAAGCTTTAAAAAACTGCTTCTAAGTGTATTTTTCTCAAAAGTGCTTCTCAAAAAAGTGTTTTTGGAGAGAAGCTACTTTTTTCTGCTTCTCCAAAACTGCTTCTGCTTCTCCTCAAAAACACTTTTTTCCTTCAAAAAGCTTGGCCAAACACCTCAATTTTTGGCCAAAAGTGCTTTTGGCCAAAAAAAAAACACTTTTGGCCAAAAAGAAGCTTGGCCAAACAACCTATTAGTATCCGCTGATCAAAAAAATTTATAGTAACTCTTACTTTGTGAACGATAACTTTATAATTCTTTTTTTTTCTTTCCCTATTCCTATATATAATATATTTAAAAAAATAAAAAAGTGTCAAAAATATTCCTATACTTTCAAAAATAGTTTTAAAATACTCTATATTATACTATTTGACGATCTGAATTCCTATCGTTATACTATGTTTCAAAAATACCCCTTAATTTGACCGACTATCACGTGGCTTCACCAATTTCAAATAACCCAACCCCTTTTCTATTATGCGGTTCGCTTAATTTAAACCCGGAACCCAATCCAAACACCCCCAACTTAAAACATGTCTTAACCAAAAGAATACTAAAAATTAATGTTCTAAAAAAAGCCAGATTTTTACTTTAATTCATAAATGAAAGGTTATTGGCTCTCTTTTTAGGTTTAGATGTGTTTTAAGTTGCAGGCATTTTGATCGAGTTTCGAGTTTAAATTAAATGTACCATAGAAAAGGGGTTGCGTTATTTGAATTTGGTGAAGCCATGTTGCAGTCCTTCAAATTTATGGGTATTTCTTAATCATAGTATAACAATATGAATTCAGATAGCCAAATAGTATAACATAGTATATTTTAAAACTTTTTTCAAAAAGTACGAGGAGATTTTGTTCCCTTTTTTCCATGACAAAATAAAATCAAACGGTATGTTATCAATTTATCACAAGGGTGCGATGAACTAGTTTTTATCTACCGCGATGAAATAATTGAATTCTTCTAATGTTAGGAATTAGATTGATTATTGAAAGTTGTATAACAAAGTTTTTATTTTGTAAAAGAATTTTTTTTATAGTTTATTTGTTTTTTTTTAACGTAAAAGTTACTTACTATTTTTATATCACACCAAATATATATAGAAAATATTTTCTAGAAGGGTAGTAAGTTGGGGGTTAAAGGAGGATGTAGAGAGAGAACGTCTGGCGAGTGTGAAGCAAGGCAGCTTACAGACGCCATTAATGACCTAGCTCTATTCCTTTACTACAATCCTCACATAACCTACTGAATTCACTAAGATGACGAGAGTAATTACGCCGGAAAGTGGAATACCACAAAAATTAGAACCGATGCAACTATTACATTGGCTCCCTGGCATGGGAAGTGCTCCAACGGTAATGCAAGCTCCACCAGAAGTAGAGAAGACGTCCAAGCAACCGGAGGAAGTGACGATGTACACAGCAGCAAGGAAATTGACATATTCAGCTGGATCTCAAAAGCAGACTATGGCGGAAGCAGTAAAAAGGAACAGAACACAATCACAGGGCATGCAATTAAAATTCTATCCGCCGATGGTGCAGAATGGCGTGAAAATAGCAAAATTGAACACGAAGGAGATAGATATGCAAGTCCAAAAATGGAAGACAACTCTAATAGGGTATGTATTGGGTGGAAATCCATCATTTAAAGAGATGCTAAAATTTGTTTACGGTGTTTGGAATTTTGTTACAACTCCAACAGTATTAGAGCATGATGATGGTTATTTCATTTTTAAATTCGAATCTATGGAGGATAAAGAGAGGGTTATGCAGCAGGGACCGTATACAGCTAACAATAGGCCTATGATTCTAAAGGACTGGGATCCAAATTTCCAGATCCAAGAAGAATCTATGAGAATTGTACCACTGTGGGTCAATTTTCCAGGTCTGTCTATCCAATGTTGGACTGAGGAAAACCTAGGAAGGATTGCTAGCCTTCTAGGTAAGCCAATTTGTACTGATAGGCTAACTGCGGATTGTGAGAGGGTCTCCTATGCTAGAGTTCTAATTGATATGGACATCACACAGCCTCTACCAGAGGAAGTCCACATCGAGATACCTGGTCAAAAAAGCTGGATTCAAATGGTGAAATTTGAGTGGAAACCAAAATTCTGCCTAGAGTGTAACAACTTTGGGCATGAGAAAGGAAAATGCCAACAGATGGAGGAACAGAAAGAAGAAGTCAAACAGAAAAGAAGAAGAAAGAAGGGGAAAATGATATGGAAGCCAAAGGAAGTAAAGGAGCAACAAACAGATAATACTGCACAGGAGGAGAAACAGGAGCTAGACAAAGGCAAGCAGAAGATGAACACACAAATTTTGAAGCATAAGGAGATCAATTATGAGGAGCTAGCAAATAGAAACAGGTTTGCACCACTGATGATAAAAGAGAAGCCACCTGAACAGACTGTGCATGTAGATACCAAAAATGAAGCAGGACAAAGGAGCCTAAACAGCACTCCTAATGCTCAACCACCATGATCATCATATATTGGAATGTGGGGGGACTAAATAAGTCCCACAAGCAGCGAGAAGTGAGGAAATTCTTGCTGAGAAACAAAGTGGATATGATAGCTTGCCTTGAAACAAGAGTCAAAAAGCAGAAGGCAAAGGATGTTCAAAGGAAAATAGGCAATGATTGGAAAATTGAGGACAATTATGAATATGCACCAAATGGGAGAATATGGCTAATGTGGAAGGAAGTCAATGTCAATGTAACAGTACTGGAGAAGACAGAGCAACTGATTCATTGTTATGTGCAAGATAAGAATTCTGTTTTCACTTGTTACATAACATTTGTTTATGAATTACATACTGTTCAACATAGACAATCACTATGGGGGAAACTAAGAAGTATACAATTGAATGATCCTTGGCTTATAATAGGAGATTTCAATAGTCTACTAAATGTTAATGATAGAATAAATGGTAATCCTGTACAACAAGCTGAAGTAGTAGATTTCCAAAATTGTATTGAAGATATAGCAGTAGGGCAGATTACCAAAAAAGGGGGTGACTTCACATGGCGTAACAAAAGAGATGCTGAAGTAAGGATATATAGTCATATAGATTGGGCCTTTGGGAATGCTGAATGGTTCAACCTATACACTGGTATTGAGGACCAATACATGCTTCCTGGATGTTCAGACCATACTCCAATAATGATAAGTACTGAAGTGCAGAAAATGAAAGTCAACAGACCTTACAGATTGTTAACTACTGTAATGAAGCAGGCAGAATATAAGGAGATTGTACAAAGAGTATGGGAACAAAGAAGTGGAGGAGATGCTATGTCTACAGTCTGGAGAAAATTGAAGCAGATTGAGAAAGAGACTAGAAGTATACAACATGAGCATTCATCAGTGGATAAAAAGCTAAACAAGACGAGAGAAGAGTTGAATCAGATTCAAGGAATGTTAAATGAAGATTATTTTAATGCAGAACTGATAGAGGATGAAAGGAAATGTCTAGCAAATATTGAGAAGTGGGAAGCAGTCCAAGAACAAATATTAAGGAAGAAATCAAGAGCTACATGGATCCAACTAGGAGACCAAAATACAAAGTATTTTCATGCCTGTATGCGAGCTAGACAAGCAAGAAACAAAGTGAGCTGCATTTACAATGATACTCAGGTGAAGATCACAGAACCAAAGCTGATTCAACAGGAGTTCATCCAATTCTTCAAACAGTTACTGGGGATAGCAGCAGACCAAATGCCAGGAATTGATCTAACTATAGCAAGTTTGGGCCATGCTTGACAGTGATTCAACAGCAGCAACTAGTAGCTCCAATCACTAATGAGAAGATCAGCCAAGTAGTGAGGAACCTGCCTAATGATAAGGCACCAGGAATTGATGGATATCCTGCAGAATTCTTCAAGGAGTACTGGTCAATCATAGGGCGAGAAGTAACAGATGCTGTGCAGAATGTTTTTCAAAAAGGAAAGCTAATGAAGGAGGTAAATTGCACAACTGTCACATTGATACCAAAGGTAAAAAATCCCAGTCTTGTTGATGAGTTTAGGCCTATTGCTTGTTGTTCAACACTATACAAGATCATAGCTAAACTCTTAACAAATAAACTAAAAATGATGGTGGATTACCTGGTTGGACCTGCTCAGTCTGCTTTTATTGAAGGAAGGAATATACTAGACAATGTGATAATGGCACATGAACTAATCAAAGGATATACTCAGAAGAATGTATCACCAAGGTGTATGATAAAGGTGGACATTAGGAAAGCCTATGATTCTGTAAAATGAGGTTTTCTGAGAACAGTATTACTGGTTGGTGTGCCCTTAAAGCTAGTGGAACTGATTATGACATGTGTTAGTATAGTAAGCTACTCAATACTGTTGAATGGAGGTCTCACTGAGAAGTTTGAAGCAAGTAAAGGCTTAAGGCAAGGGACCCCGTGTTACCTTACCTGTTTGTTCTAGCCATGGAGTATCTCAATAGATCTCTGAAAGCTCTGACAAGAATACCAAACTTTAAGTTTCATCCTAAATGCAGGAAACTGCAGATTGTCCACATCCGCTTTGCAGATGATCTTCTTATGTGTTGCAGGGCTGATGAAATATCCATGAAAATGCTTATCAGATGTTTCCAACAATTCTCTGAAGTCTCAGGATTGCATGCTAATATGAATAAAAGTTCATTATATATAGCAGGAGTAAAGAAGGAATTCAAGGATAAAATGTTAGCTGGGTTGCAGTTATCAGAAAGGACCTTACCATTCAAATACTTGGGAGTACCATTATCTGCAAAAAAGATCAGCATACAACAGTGTATGCCCTTGGTGGAAAAAATTGTGGACAAGATCAGAAGCTGGACCTCTAAGTTTCTTTCATATGCAGGCAGACTACAACTCATCAAGAGTGTCTTGTTTGAAATGCAGACATATTGGGCTCAAGTGTTCCTCATCCCTAAGAAGATTGTAAAGATGGTTGATAGCATATGCAGGAGGTATCTGTGGACTGGAAGCAATGACACCACCCAGAGAAATCCTATATCCTGGGAGACTTTGTGTAAGCCAAAAGCAGCAGGAGGACTAAACATAATCAACTATGAAGCATGGAACAAGGCAGCAATAACAAAGCTACTATGGGCATTAGTGAATAAGAAGGATAAACTTTGGATAAAATGGATACATGGCCAATGTATAAAGAAGCAAGATATAACAAGTATGGAAGTTCCTAAACAAGCTAGTTGGCTTGTAAGGAAGATATTCAATGCAAGAGAATGGTGGGAAAATGACATGCAAAGAATGTAGGCCTGTGTAAAGAACGGGAAGTTCAGCATCAAAATAGCATATGTAAAAAGCGATCTAGAATGGCCAAAAGTGAGATGGAAATCCATAACAATGATCAATGTAGTCTGCCAAAGCAACAGTTCATAGTGTGGATCGCAACGCATAGAAGATTGGTAACAGTGGATAGATTGTTGAAATGGGGAGTTCAGGTTGAACAAGGATGTGTTATGTGTGAAAGAGACTTGACTGAGACTCATGAACACTTATTCTTTGAATGTTCATACTCAAAGAAACTATGGGAAAGAACTCAAGACTGGGAAGAAGAAGTTAACTAGTTAATCAAGAATGTGAATAACAGAAACTCAAAGAAAGCCATAATAGGAGTTGTGTTTGCTGCTGTGATGTACAACATATGGATGGAAAGAAATAGTAGAAGATTTCAATAATGCAAGAAGACAGTACAAGACAGAGCAAAGGACATTGCTGTCCAAATTCATGTTACTGGACAAAAACAACAAAAATGGAATCCACTACTAGAAAAGTTAAACAACTATCCTAGTTGTTTATAGGATAGTTATATGCTTTATAATAGAATAGCAACAAAAGAATTGTATAGGAAAATGTAAATGGTTTTTTTTATTATTATTTTGAGATCTGCTCCAAAGTCCATAGAGAGCAGATGGTGTATATTTGCAAAAAAGATTGGAATAAAAGTTTTACTTTCGACCGAAAAAAAAATAAGAAGAAAAACCAACTACCAGCAAATCCAATGCTGCTAACTAGACCGAAAGTGAAAAACAGCAATAGAAAATACGAACATCAACTGGAACCGCAAACATGATCGCAAACGGAATTGGAAATCTCGAACCTAAACCGAAATCTCAGCTACAGTCTTTTTTTTTATTTCATTTTTCAAGTAACAAAATGAATAAAGGAAACTGATATCTTTTGTTATTTTTTCTTTTAATCCACAAATAAATCAAACAGGTAAAAAATATTTTCTTTTTGGTTTGCTTTTCACAAAAAAACTCACACTTTCTCAAGGCTTCTAAGGTTTCTTGAAGCTTCTACGCAAGCTTTAAGAAATCGCGTATCCTATGTGTAATTCCCAAATATTCGGACTAGGAACTGAACCTTCTTACATGAGTAAAGTTACCCGAACTCAAAAGTATAAGGTTGTGTTCAAGTTACAGATCAAGAGCTTAGTGTATAAAAGTATGAAGTCCCAAAATGATTCAAGGCTTTAAAGTGTGATAACGCTAATTGAAAATAATATCGAAAGAGGCTACAGACTAGTACTATATCATATGATCATTATAAGTGTGTGAGGTGTTTTGAAAGTTAATTAAGGTATAAGGAGAACTTTAGCACAAAGTCAAGTTAGAAGTTACACTAAGGACACATATTTCAAATGAGTTTGAACAAGTTTAAACTTTAAACAAGCATATGTACATGTGCATGATGAGTTAGGTAGTAAACTATCTATCAAATTAAAGGTCTCCAAGTCTAGTTTCTAAAGAAATAAATCATTCACCAATTCAACCTTGGTACAAAAACTTCTCTCTCTTCTATGAATCCTAATCCTTACGATCCTTCATCTCCAATACCCCCCAAACCACCAGACATATACTGTATCACCATGAATTCCACTTTCCTCTCCTCGCCAAATTCACTAATCAACTCACCACCCAACTCTGATGTTAACATGAATATTGACCCAAACGAACCTCTTTCAAATCCTTCTCAATTTGTTAATAAACCATAGCTAAACACACTCCTATCTCATAATACACCATCTTCACAGCCTAAAAAAATTGGATCACTAAATCTTTCCTTAGATATTACTGATGAAACGGAGACACCTATTGACCCCTCCATCTTTATTCCACTATCCATTGAAGAAAAAAAATAGAATTTACTCACCATGGCAACATGCGGTAATTATCAAGGTATATGGTTGAAAAATTGGCCATCAAATACTTAGGCAAAAAATCTACTCCTTATGGAAACCTACTGAAAACCTACCACTTATAGACCTTGGACAGATTTCTTCCTCATCAAATTTCAAAAAGAGGAAAATAAGATTCATGCTTTGCATGATGGACCTTGGTTTATTTTAAATCATTTTCTCTCCGTTCGTCAATGGGAACCCAAGTTTATGGCTTCAGAAACAAAAATCAAATACTCCGCCATCTGGTTTCGTCTACCAGAATTACCTATTGAATTTTATGATTTTCAGATTCTTCAGAAATTGGGTAATAAAATTGGTAAATTACTCACTATTGATACTTGCACTTCTTCCACCACAAGAGGAAGATATGCAAGGCTATGTGTTGAAGTCCCTTTAGATCAACCATTAAGAACACACATTTATATTGGTAATCATAAGCAACATATCCTTTATGAAGGATTAAATTTTCTATATATTAAATGTGGTAGAATGGGCCATAACCCACGAAATTGTACCTCTTCAGTACTAAACACCAATCCCTTAGAGTTATCTTTCTTGCACCACTCGACCACTACAAATCCTATACTTTCTACACTTCCATCTCCATCGACTGAAGATTGGAAAACTGTCCAATTTCCTAAGAAATCCATCATGAGAATGAATCACCCCAAAGCAAACCCAATCCAATCAGTTCCTGCTTCCATACTAAATCCTATTCGACATCGGGTATGCACGTCAATAGCATAGACTTGTTTAATACTCCTAATAATTTACCCTTCACTAACCTTACTATTGCTAATAATAATCCCTCTCTTAACCGTATTATTACTACTACCACCTCTCCACCACCTATTTTTTCTAATAATTAATTTGATTCACTTTGCTTAAATGACTCCACCACTGATAATTCTCTTACTAATTGTATTGATACAGACCACTTAAATCCTATAATTAACAATCAAATACTCCTACAAAACACTACCCACTCGGCCCACTTAAAACAATCCCAAACTCCAACACCTATCACAAGCCATGCAAAGAGCCACGATACCCCACCCCACATGCAAGACCAATTACACAATTCCTGTCAATCCACCTCAGCTACCATATATGAACTATCCATAAATTATGCATGCCTCCACCACACTCTCTGAATACCACCATACCCTCCCCAATTATCAACCCTACTATAGCTCCCATGCAACTAGCTAATGATGACCACCTTACTTCTACAATCTCACACACTCAATCTCAATCTAACACACAATATCAAAACCCTTCAATCACACCACCTTCGTCCACCACTGATATAGCTTCCAATCTAGTTCAAACTTTAATTCCAATACCTACCATTTCCAATCTATTATCAACTCCTCTGCACTTAAACGATGTTTCCAAACAATCTAAATCACTTACGCAGAACACCCAACAACAACCCCAGGCAGAACGTTTAGCGCCTTCAACACCAACAAACCCCATACTCACTTCCTCCCTCCCATCTCATAATGGAGCCAAACACCATCATTTACACTACTCAAACTCCTTATGCACCGACCAATCCATCATCTTGGCTAGAGACATGTCTTCTGAACCATGCACCGACCTTCACTATGGAGGTACTCAACCAAGAAGTAACTATTCTTATCAACAATCCGAGGGATCTTGCGCAAATAGTAGCGGAGGGCATGCAACTAGGGGCGGATATATATGGGAGATACCACTGGTCCATGATGCAAGCCCCTTACCTTACACCATATCAGCCACCCAGCTTCCAACAGCATACTGGGATCCTATTCATCTCCACCCCCATCTATTTCAAATGCCATTTTACCCCAATCCCACTCCTACAACACCTTGCATCCCACCATACATGGTTCCACAGCCACACACACCATTAATGGAACCAGTAAAACCTCCAATTCTATCACCACCACAGTCACCACCACACCTTCCCAATCCACTCGCACAAGACATGGAATCTCAGGCAGAACTAGAAGCAGCAGTCATCTACAACAGGGAAACAAGACCAATTCATGCATGGCTAGATGGAATCAAGGTATTTGTCCAGAAGGAGGAGTACGAAAGAAAGATCTACATAAGGTGCCTTCCAAATTTAATGACAGTATCCTTTCGAATAAGGCCAACCACAAATCCAGACGTGGGCAAGTATGCAATGTTACTACTGCCAACTTTACGTTTGCGTCCAGGACAGAACAACAGTACCAGGATGCATGCAAGGAGCAACCAGATGCTTGATCAAAACGATAGCCATATGAATTTCATTATATGGAATTGTAGAGGAGCTCAATCATCTAAGTTTCGCCGTAATTTTAGATCAATACTTGATTATAATCGCCCGTCTTTGGTGGTTTTGCTGGAAACCCACTGTCAAACTCACCAGAATTTGAAGGAGGATTTCAATTTCAATGGCATGATAGAAGTGGCTGTTATAGGTCAGTCAGGTGGTATTGTTCTACTATGGCTTACTGATGTCCTTACCATCGAACCTGTGGCAACTACTGCACAGGAAATTCACTGTCACATTCAGGCACACCCCTTTTATTTTAAGTGGTTCTTTACTGCCGTTTATACAAGCACTGATTTAGCAAATAGGCAAACTTTATGGCAAAACCCCAGGTGTGTATATGATAATTATAAAGGACCATGGCTTATAGGTGGAGATTTTATTAAAATAACTAATGCCAATGATAAATTTGGTGGCTTACAAATTAACAATTCTCGAGCTAACAAATTTTTGGATTGTATAAATTACTGTCACCTTACTGATTTAGGATATAAAGGAAGTCGTTACACTTGGACAAATGGTAGACATAATAACTATAATATTCTTGAACGGATTGATCGTATAGATGCAAATTATGAGTGAATATCTCACTACCCTGAGGCACTAGTCACACATCTACACGTACATATTCCGATCATTGTCCCCTATTACTAGAATTACAACACTGTATATTACCTCAAAAAATTTTTTTAGACTTGAGACAATGTGGACTACACATCCTCAATTTCATTGTATAGTTAAACAAGCATAGCTGGATAATTTAATGTTACTTCCAGCAATATAAAATTTCACTGACATAGTCCAAGAATGGAATGCATCCACTTTTGGTAATATTTTTAAACGAAAGAGGAAAATTTTGGCTAGATTAAATTGTTTACAATCATCTACTAACTATCCTACTAGCCAGTTCTTACATAATCTAGAGCATCAATTAAAAATAGAATTTAACCACGTACTTAAGCTTGAGGAGGACTTTTGGAAGTTAAAGTCCCGTATTAATTGGTTAAATGATGGCGATGCAAATACTAAATTTTTCCATCTCACAACCCTAAATCGTCACAGACATAATCGTTTAACAGCACTGCAAGATCAAGGGAGAAACTGGATCACGGATCGACATATAATAAGGAATAACATTACTACTTATTACCAAACTCTTTTCAAGACACAACAAATTGCTTCTATTAAAAACACCACAATACAACCCTCTAATGTATTAACTCCTCAGGATTGTTTCTCATTAACCATATCATTACAAGATCATGAAATTATCACTTCAATCCATTCATTTAAACCATTAAAAGCACCTGGACCAGATGGTCTTCACCCGCTCTTTTGTCAAAAATATTGGGATACCATAGGTAGCTCTGTCAAGTATTTTTGTCATAAAATTTTCCTAGATTATTAAATTAATCCTACTATTAATACTACTTACATCTGCCTAATTCCCAAGAATAAGCATGCTGCTACAATATCTCAATATCGACCTATCAGTCTTGTAATATTATTTACAAGATTATAACAAAAATAATCGTAAATAGACTAAAACCTATTCTGGAACACATTATCCATCCAACTCAATCTAGTTTCCAGAAGAACAAAAAAGCAGTTGATAATGCTCTTATTGTCCAGGGAATCATTAAAAAATTCCAACAAATGAAGGGCAACAACTTAAATATGCTACTTAAATTGGATCTTGAAAAGGCTTTTGACAAAATAGAATGGTCTTTCGTACATAACTCCTTAATAACCTTAAATTTTCCTCCAAATATTATTAAATTAATTATGTCTTGTATAACAACTACAACCACTTCAATTTTAATTAATGGAAACCCTACGGAATATTTCACACCTACCAGAGGCATAAGACAGGGGGACCCATTATCACCTTATCTGTTTATCCTTTACCTAGAAATGCTTTCGCGTAAAATAAATAAGGAAGTGGATTACCATACTTCGTTACCACTATCTTTGGCTAACAAAGGGCCTCAACTATCTCATTTATTTTTGGCTGACGATATTATTCTCACAGCAAAAATAACACCCACTACTTGTCAATCAATTGTTCATACTCTAGCTCATTTCACATATCATTCTGGACAAACTATTAACTTCGACAAGTCAAAAATATTTTTCTCAAAAAACTGCACAAGTCCTACAAGAACCTCTGTACTACAACTTTTTCACATGAATGAGGAGAAAAGTTTGGGTAAATATCTAGGATTCCCTATTTTTATAAAGCAACCTACAAAAAGGGATTACTAGTTCTTAATTGACAGCTTTAAAAATAAATTGGCAGGTTGGAAAATAAATTTTTTATCCAAAGCAGGAAGGACAACTTTAATTTGTTCCACTTTAAACCACCTTCCTAATCATCTTATGAATACATTAAAATTCCTAAGTATATACTATCCCACCTCAATCGCTACCAACGAAATTTTCTATGGGGTACATCTCCTCAAAAGAAAAAATTACATCACGTTAAATGGAGCAAAATCACTCAACCTTTAGATCAGGGGGGTTTAGGAATCCAAAACCTAGCAACCAAGAACCGAGCCTGACATGCAAGTCTTGCATGGAGGCTGTTTCAAAACCCCCACCAACTATGGGCACAAGTGCTCCTACACAAGTATTTACGACCATCACATTTAATTAAAACCAATATATCCCTACTTGGCGCAATATCATGCAAGGATGGTCTCACTGTTGTTTAGGATATAAATGGAATATTACAAACGGACAACATGTCAAATTCTGGTATGATTCTTGGATCAAGCCCAATTTAATAATTCGTAATTGCATAACAGGACCTCTCCCACGTCATGAGGAAAAAAAACTTGTCTCTAACTACTATTACCATCACAGGTGGCATTTTGAAAAATTATCATTCATTATACCAAATCAATTACAATCCACTATCATAAATATATACTTGCTTTTCTCATCCATAACACATGATCAAATATACTGGGCTCATACACAAAATGGTCAATTCTCGGTTAAATCTGTTTACAACTCTATCATCAATAACACAACCTCACAATATTCCTACAAGTGGATTTGGAAACTTTCCATTCCACCAAAAATATCCTTTTTATTTTGGTTATAAAAGACTACCAACAGCTGTGTATCTTACAAATTTAGGAATTCTACAATCACCTATATGCCAACAATGTCATATGGCCCCTAAAAATATAATTCATCTCTTTTTCGAATGCTCTCACGCAACTCAACTATGGGCTGACCTTCATCACTCTTTCCCCAGTCCTAATTCCACTACATCCCCAACCTCTAACATCCATTGTTTGTACCAATTTATACATACACCATTACCAACTACTCCCCATAAAATTCCATCTACAACTTTTATACCATGTGCACTATGGCACCTTTGGATTATAAGAAATAAGAACACTTTAGAACATCAACGAATTCCTTTAAATGTTCCCTTGATACTAAATATGGCAGCAGAATATCACTTTCTAACAACCCCAAAATTAACACATAAATGTGTAACTCCTCTATACATAAAATGGCATCATCCAACAGCTTATAATTATAAATTAAACATTGATGGCTCTTGCTCATCTACACAACAAAGGTATGGTATTGGAGGCATTTTTTGAAACCGTCAAGGCCATTGGATTTTGGGGTTTTCAGGCAAATCAAACCCAGGTACAAGTATTCATACAGAACTTCTTGCACTCCTCATGGGATTAAAACTGGTCGTGCAACAACATCTCAAACCTATCATCGTCGAAACAGATGCACATGACAAAATTAGGTATGTTTAACTCAACTACTATGCAATACACTAACATTATTAATGATTGCAGGTTACTCCTCCTACAGCTGGATAGTCCTCCTATAATATCCATCTACAGAGAGCAGAATTGTGTTGCATATACTTTAGCTAAATATGGATCCATCCATGCACAGTAGAAGTGCATACTTTTTGAGACACCACCATCTTTTGCAGAGTCTCCATATCACAAAGATTGTAGCGGTATATTACAAAGGAGTCTCGTTCTAGCAAATTCTAGTACTTCAACACAAATGCACTCTGCTACAAATAGTTTGTGTAATAGTAGTGTTAACCCTAGTCCTACTGGTGTTGTATCTACTTTTAATTTTCAGTCTACTAATGCTTCCCATACAGGAAGCTTTGTTGTAAACCCTAGCTCAGTCTATAATATAAGTACATCCTTTTGACCAAAAAAAAACCTTGGTACAAAGAGTTATATGTATTTTACTATGGACCTGCAGAGCGCCCAAGTGCATGCGAACACGTGGCACATCCAAGGGTTCCCACATATAAGTCCCCCAAGTCAGTTCTATCCTCATTTTATCTCATTTTCATTTCAAAAGCAGACCATAGGATCTCCGAAACATTCTCTCTTGCTCTTTATCTTCAAGTTAAGTCAATTCCAAAGTTAATCATGGATATTCCTCCATTGATTACATGACTCTAACACTGATCTTTCGTCGAAACATAGCAAATCGAAGGAGTTTAACGAACGGATTCAAGTGAAGAGTTCTTTGGTTGCAGTAGTAAAGTTAAGAAGCCTTCTTCTAGTGATACTTATAGATCCATGTAAGTATCTTAAAGTATTTTGATAATAACTCACAGGACGGTGAACGGAAGCCATAAGTTCAAGTTGTGTGGTTCGTATAAAATAAGTATGGGGTTGTTTGTGTTGTGGGCTGTCCTATGTAAGATTAAGTTGGGGAGTATTGTTATTATGGGGAGGTCATATAGTGTTGTTGTGAGTTCAGAGAAGGTTGAGTGTGGAAAACACCGATAAATTGTAAATCTCTGAAGCTCGTCGCTCTCCGATTGTTTGACGAATTGTTTATTTGACTAAAATATAATGTTGGGTTGTTATTGTTGATACTAGTCCTCATCTTTGACGTTCTTTGTATATTGAATCTCATAGAAAAAAGGATTATTTCCTCATAGTCTAAAGGTTGAGAATCGAGGTATGTAAGGCTAAACATCTTAATTTTGGAATACCTATTCGGTTTCATCGATAAAGTATCTAATATATATGATGTGATCTCCTGAAGGTTCAAAATATGACCCATGTTTGAAATGTAGCTATTCATAGCTTATAGTAACCCAATATTGGAAATGAAATATGACCCATAGCTCAGTGATGGAATCTTTTCCTTTCTCCGGTCATGTGTCTTGAGCAACCACACTATTCAAGTACCAGTTTTGATTTCTCCCTCTCACTTTATCCTGCAACAAAAATCAATGGTTAGTGTTGCTCCCAAACACACACGCAAGTATACGTGTTCGACAAGTAGTATAGGATTGTAAGTCCATATATCTTACCCACAGGGACTTGTGATTAACTATCAATTAAATTAAACCCAAAAAAATTAACCTATTCAAGCGACTTCTAAAATGTGAATAATTAACTCAAACTAGTCTTGAGTAACAAAATAAGGCGAAATTAGACACGAATTCAATGAGAGACGATATTCTAAAGCTATGGGTTGGCTAACAATCCCGTTGATCTTCCACTTTATATAATTAATTTATCTGGTTTATTGATTGACATGGTTAATATTACTCGTAGTATTCTCCCGAATTCCTACTCGCCTATTCAAGCTAACCTAATGCCTATATTCATATGGAATTAGGATTAACCAGAACGCATTAATAACTCCAGTATAATAACCAAACAAGGAGATTAGGTATATCCCTATCCTAATCGCAAATATACTCTGGTTCAAGATCTCGCTCTACTCAATCTTATATGCAATCTAGAATTCCCTCTCCTGAGAATTTAATCCTAGATTCATAGATAGTATTCAATTGGTGATCAAGCAATCAAATAATTAAGCGGAAGATTGAATAAATAAACCAATATGATAAAATAATAAGAATGATTCAAGCTTCAAACTACAATATTCATGTAGCACCAAAAACTCTATAACTGATAAACTATGAGATTAAAGGAAGAGAAGATGAAAAAACACTAAGAATCCCTGCTTCCGAGTGTTCTGTGCATGTATTTTCCTCTCAAAGTGGCGTCTCCCTCTCCAAAAAGTAGGATACTTTCCCGTCAACTAATGCTCAGGGTAGTGTGGGGCGCTATCCCCGTCGCTGGGAATTTGAGGTTTTGGAAGCTGGGCCACAAGTAGCGCCCCACGCTACCTGTGGCGTGATAAGTTGGTATTATACAAACTTATCTCGTCTTTAAGCTTCGATTTGTGCTACGTTTGATTGATAAAATTGTGTGTTTAATGTCATTTACTTCTATTTTGTAGGTTCTATATGACTTAGAAGTGATCATGAAGAAACCAAGTGACAAAGAGTCAAAAAGAAGTTGAAAAGAAAAAAAATCTGGAAAATGGCCTCAGATGTCGCAATTGCAACATCAACTTGGCAAATGCAAAGTCAACATTCCAGTCAATGTTCGCAAATGCAAAATAAGAGTCGCAAATGCTAAGTCAAACCAGACAGTTAACCTTCGCAAATGCCAAGATCTTCATCACAAATGCGAAACCAAGTGCACAATGCCTAGTTCGCAAGTGCGAACATAGAGATCGCAAATGCGATGTTCAACAGTGATGTCAGGGTTCACAATTGCGAACTAATATTTGCAATGGTGAATGTCATGCTTCAGTTCAAGGCACTTCTGTTATTTCACATTTTCTTCATCCCAAACACTTTAATACAAGACCTAGCTCATTTGTAAAATATCTTTGGCATCTTTGGCCAGTCTTAGCATATTTTTGACTTATCTTGAGAGGAGAACACAAGTTTTGGAGCTAGGGTTCTTGCACACACACTTGGATCTTGAAGATTTGAAGCTTTTGGTTGAGAATTTCTTACCCATTTATGTTTATTTCTTTGTTTCCTTGCTTTGTGTTGTATATGTAAGTGTGTAGTATTTTTTCCAACACTTGAATCTTGTTTATGGGAATATTCTTATTTAATGGGTAGATTAAATATCTTGTTCTGCTTATGTGTTGAACGATTTTTGTTTATTATGAAGTGAGTTATTATTTTTTTTTAATTATTCTTGTTCTTTAATGTTTCCAAAGGGATTAGCTAACCCTAGGACTCGCCCATTTACTTCGATTAATTGTGGGAAAGATAATTTGGGGTTGGGAAAGATTAATTAACAAGAACTTGAGTCTTGAACTCTCACTGTAAAGACCCGACCGGTCGTTTTGAGCTTTTGCACTTCGCTCGCCAGTTCTCGGGCATGTCTAGCCCCGTATTATGCATTATGACTTACGTAAATCGTTTGTTTTGGTTTTCAGGGTAATCGGAATGAATTTGGAAGAATAGTTCTCAATTTGAAGAATGAAATTTTAAAGGTTTGACCAAGTTTTGACTTGTTTGTATATGATCTCGGATTGGAATTTTTATGATTTGGTTAGCTCTGTTAGGTGATTTGGGACTAGGGAGCGTGATCGGAATGCATTTTGGAAGTCCGTGGAAGGTTTAGGCTTGAATTGGCGAAATTGAGATTTTGGCATTTTCTAGTTGATAGGTGAGATTTTGATACAGGGGTCGGAAGTGAATTCCGGAAGTTGCAGTAGCTCCGTTGTGTCATTTGGGATGTGTATGCAAAATTTCAGGTCATTCGGACGTGGTTTGACAGACTTTTTGATCGATACCGGAATTTAGAAGATTTTGGAATTCTTAGGCTTGAATCCGATGCAAATTTGGTGTTTTGATGTTGTTTTGAGCGTTCCAAAGGTTGGAACAAGTTTGAATGATGTTACGGGATATGTTGGCATGTTTGGTTGAGGTCTCGAGGGCCTTGGATGAGTTTCGGGTGGTTAAACGGACCAACTACATGTTTGAAAAATTGCAGATTTGGCTTCAGTTCTGTTCCAGACTTTTGTTCACTATGATCGCGTAGTAAGGATCGTGATCGCGTAGGTCAATTAAGGGCAGCTGGGAAATTTGTCTTATGCAATCACCAATTTGGGTTTGCGATCGCGAATGTCTGTGGTTTTGGCTATCTGATACGCTCAAATTACACTTTAAGAAATAGTGTAAGGCGGTCGATGTCAAATATAGTAACCCAACAAGGTTGGGGTCGAATCCCACAGGGAATAGGTGTGAAAAGGTTACCCGAATAGTGTGTTGCTCGACTAAAGTCTTAATTCTATTCAGTTAATGGTAACAAGAGTGTGAATTAATAGTAACAAGAGTATGGATTGAGTTTGTTTTGAGTTAACAACTAGTTGGAATATTAGGAGTGTAAATAATTGGATTAAAGAAACCAAGGTTGTGTCCCCTTTTAATGAAGTGTAATGCTATCGGTGTTAATATAATATATTTCTAATGGAAGCTCCTTTTGATATGCAAATGATATCTAAATGACTACCCAATATTTCTCAATAGTTGGGTGATATTTCCTCTTTACACTTTTTCCAAATGTAAAAGAGTTGCAATTAAGAACAATCAATTTATGCCAAATAAAACCCACTTATTCCTAAGCGATTTTGTTAAACAAAGTTTAAAGCCTTGAGTCTTTGATATTTACTCCTACCAAATTCTAACCCACTTTCCCAAGCAAAGCAAGAATTTAATGGCACTTGTTAATGTTTGCAACCACCAACAATAAATGAAGAATGAGAAGTAAAAAAATATCAACCAACCATTATATATATATTCAATGTTAAACACCCATTAACATAACACCCATTTAGGGTCCACAACCTTAGTATTTAAAGTTAGCTACTCATACTAAAATACAAAAACAAGAGAATAATAGATGCCATAAAGCATACAAAGTAAAGATTCTTGACCCAAAAGCTTCCAAAAGTGAAGAATATTTAAGTCTTGGAATGTAGCTCAAAAACTAGACAAGATGAGCCCTCAAAAACCTAATAAATCTATTTATAGTGTACTGAAAATCGGGATAAAAAACCGACAAAGTTGCCCTTTTAGGTCAGATATGCGACCGCATTTCTGTCGCAGAGAGAACATGCGGTTCGCATTTTGGACATCTTCATCGCAGATTGAAACCCTAAGTTCCAGGCCTTCATCGCATTCTTGTTATGTGATCCGCATTGAAGGAATGCGATCGCATTTTCCGTCGCACTTTCTTCATTCAGCAGCCTTCATGGTTGGTTTGCGGTCTACTTTGCGGCTCGCAGACATGTTTTGCGGTTGCAGAATGGACCGCATTCTTGACATTAAATTTTGCTCAGTAATCTGTTGTGATCTGCGATCTCGGTGTCAATTATGCGGTCCGCATTATCATTATGCGACCGCATTTCTTCCTTTGCAATGCTGTTTTGCTCTTTTCTTGTCTATTTGTAACTTTTTACTTCCATTTCCATGCTCTTGGGTCCTTAAACCTCATGTACTGCAAAAATACTAAAATTACATAAATAAAGGAGATAATTGCATCTAAAATAAGCTAAAATCTAAGCAGTTAGTATTGAAATGTGCCGAAATTCTCCGGCACATCAACACCCCCAACTTAAACTCTTGCTTGTCCTCAAGCAACTAAAACAACACTAACCTATTCTATACTCTATCTACAAAACATGAGACAATATTGACCATGGGTGGTGTTAGTTGTTAGTACTTCAAGCATGCATCTACGATTGCTTTACCCTTCCTGAACCCTCACTATGTACAAGGAAAGCTAATCAACCTGTGAACTTTGAGCCTCAGACAATGTGAGAAAGTGCTACCCTCAGTTGAGTGCACTTGTATTTGACTCAAAAGCTCAACTTATATTCAACCTTACAGTTCATGTGCCCTCACTAGAAAGAAAGTCCCAAAATCACAATATGTACAATGACAATAAAACAAAAAGGGACGAATTCACAAAGACACTCACTCTCAGAAAAGAGTTTCAAGTGTTTCAACATACCATACCATAGGCTTGCCCTTATTTTAATTCATCGCTTTATTCTAAGAACGCTCGGTTGGAGATCCCATAAGGACTTTTTAAGCTTGTAATGTAGGTTTAGGGAAGGGTAGGATAAGTATTTGGATACAAGTGACTTCACCCTCCTTGAACACTACTCACATTTTTCATTCTTTTGCAATATGCGCCTTTTCAACCCACAAAGCCTCGCTGGCATCTAGTTCCCAATGTAGAACCACCTTGAATACCTCTCTCATTTTCTTCAAGGCTCCATAATTTATATACATACAAAGATTTCTCTCTTCTTTTTTTTTATATATACATGTTTTCTTTTTGGAGCTTGAATAATTTAGCACAAACTCTTTGAGGTATACGATCCTACACTCAATGTACAACGTTACCAATTTCTATTTTGACATCACACCCCCAACTTAGGCTTTTAGCCTCATTCTCAATGTTTAAGGAGGGACGGGTTCAAAAGAGAGAATTATTTTACAAAAAGGGAAATGTTTGTAATAAGGTAGCCAAAGAAAAGGTTAAAGGCTCAAATGGGGTGACTAAGGATATTAACTGCACAATAGGTGGCTTGAAAGGTTAACTGGCTTGAAAGATCACAAAGACTGCCTAAGGTCATCTCTCCAACCAAGTGTAATTATTATAAG
The DNA here is from genome assembly GCF_001879085.1 of Nicotiana attenuata. NCBI lineage: Eukaryota > Viridiplantae > Streptophyta > Magnoliopsida > Solanales > Solanaceae > Nicotiana > Nicotiana attenuata. The sequence goes on from NW_017673751.1 coordinate 111,114, forward strand.
CATCGAAAGACCAACCGGGCAAGTTCTAGATGGCAGAAGCAAACACAAGAAATATTTACACAAAGAACTCACACACATGGCATACAAACTGTTTGGCTCACATAGTTTGAAGCCCTCGAGTCAACACTTGGCAACTCAAAGCTTCCATCATATGTACAAGTATAACTCTAGGTAGACATAGAGTCACATAGCGAGCCTCAAGTTCACACAGTTGATATCTTTCTCTAGAAGGGTATATGCTATATACAGACACACATGCTTGAGACTAGACAATTACACCAAACAGGTCAAGATGTTTCATTCTACTGTCCTGGTTCTACTATTACACCCTTGGAAAAGAACCCGACGAAGAAAACCAAGGGGAATTCATTGCTAATTACTAAGGATGAATAACTATCTATTTTTTTTATATTTTACATGCATAAGGGTATCATATTCACAAGGGTACCATAAACTTATGCATTGAAATCACGAAAACACTAATATAAACATGATCACGAACTACACAACACAACTTATGTACAGAAACCATACTAACATACACAGAACACAACATACACATATGTCCAGCAGTTGCTAATGGCACAAAAGTACCAATGTCACAACAGTACTAACAAGGCTACCACCACCCCCAACTTAACAACATGCATGGTCCCCAATGCATAAAAAGCAAAAGCATAGAGTGTAAGGGGCTCCCTGAGGCGCACTAAGCGCTATGGGAGTCAGTAGCCTACTTAGTGATGGCGGGGTCACTCTCCAATGTTGAAGCTGGGACCGATGAGAGCTCAGTCTGAGGAGGGACCTCGACTGCAGTAGGGATCTCTAGCCGGGCAAGAACTGGAGCTGGAGCTGGGACTTGTGAGCTGCTAGCCTCGCCCACTGATGGCTGAGTGGCCGATGAATCTACAGGGGCGGCCAAATCTGCTAGCAAATGTTCAATTTCTGTCTGAAGTTCTGCTTGCTCTACCTCCTCACTAGTAGGAACCACAACCTGCTTGCCCTTCTCCTGAGGGCCATCATCCTTCGAGGACCATGAACTTTCCTCCTCCTCACCCTCATCTGCCTCCTCATCCTCAGACTCAGTACATCATCCGAAAACCTCCTCATCAGGAATGTCAATGCGTACAGGACGAGCTGGAGGTTGGGGAGTCCCGGCTGTAGGAGGGGCACCATCAGTCATAAGTGCAGAGAAGTCAAGGCCTAAGTCCGGAGCTGCTGTGTCGTAACCTGACCACCATCTGTGGGGAGGAGGGATGATAGATCGAACTCCAAGTTCTGCATCTTGTGGAGCTCGGTCTTCATAGAAGCAACCTCCTCCTTGAGGCCAGGCAACCCACTAACTTCACCCCGCTCTATCTTCTCCACCCTCAACTCAAGTTGCTGCAAATGATACCCATACTGTCACTGAGGATTGCATAGGAGTAAGGGATTGTTTGATGAGATTGGGCAAGGTCTTCAAGAGCTGGTCTACCTTGGCATTGGCATGCTGAGCCAGGAGACCAAGCTTCGAGACGGCTGGAATGGCAACAGAAGTCTGAACAGTGGTGGACTGAGAGGTAGGCTCGGAAGCAGAAGTGGAGGCCACTATAACCTGAGGAGTTAACGGAGTCTGGGGGTCAAAGTGCTCTACATCAATCGGATCCTGAGCCTGAACCTGTGGTGGGGTAGCAGCATCACTAATACATGTGATATCAATGTCCCTCGTCTCCTTCCCGATTTTATCATAGTATGGCATGAGAGGAACTTTCACAGCTTTACAGAGAGCTGTGATCAGGCAAGGGAAAGGAAGTGAAGTGGCCTGTTGCTTTGCCCGGATCCCTATTTCTTGGAAAATCAGAGCTCCAACATCTATCTTGATACCCGTCATGATACATGCAATGAGAAGAGCCTTCTCAATGGCTATTTCAGTTTCATTCCGAGTTGGTACCAATCGAGAAGTAACAAAACTGAGCGAGTAGCGACCCTCTCTCGTGAGATCTTTCTTGTATATCTTGTGCCGAGGGTTTATCCAAGCAGGGGTCCCCTTTGCTATCACCGAAGCAATCCACCCACGCTCATTCTCCCTATTTGCAAATTTAGCATCGTACTCAGCTGTACCCACTCTCCAGCCAGGGATATACAATTCATTTGTGGTGTCGCTGTTGCAAAACACACTCTGCCCTCGAACAAGGACAGTGTCAACAAAGATTTAGTTGCGTTTGTGGTGCGCTGTCCTAGAAGCTCCATATGATGCATAAAATTCCCGCACAAGGGTTTCATTGTACTCAGTGGGTGGCTCAATGAAGCACTCCCATCTCCGTGCTTTTATGTCTTCCAGGATGTGGGGGTACTGGTCTTTCAGCCCGTTCAAGCTCAATTGTTTTTCGGCCAGGATTTTGCGCTTGGTGAGCCCTTCTCTGTATAGTTCCCTGGACCCCTCAACCCCAAATCGGAGGTGGAAGTCTTCGCCACGTTTCCTTCTTTCTTCAGCCTCTAAATTAACTAAGGGCCTGACATCCTCCTCTTCAGACTGGGAGGGGTTTGGCACATTTGCTTCCGTCCGTGAACGTTTTGCTTGTGATTCCTGGCGACTGGAGGAAGCCCTTTTTGATGCAGAGGCTGAGTGTTTGTTTGGAGCCATATCTGCACAATAGTGAAGTATGAGTGACAACATTAGCAATACTGAGAAAGAATAGAAGAAATTAAAGGAAAAACTTGAAATGCGACATGATCTGCGGTCGCAAAACCACAATGCGGACCGCAGAATCGTCGCAAATCTGTTAGTCTCAATGGGTCTCAGTTTGCGATGGGTTATGCGGTCGCATAACCACTATGCGGACCACATAACCATCGCATAATTGACTTGCCCAAAATACAAATCACACAATGCGATCGCAGACTCCACCGCAAAGTGGGGAATGAGATCGTAGAACAACCGCAACATGCATGGTTCTTAACTAGATAGTCTGTGTCACTCTGCAGTAGCTTTGCGGTCTGCATATCAATTATGCGATCGCAAAGCCACCGCATTTCACCATCTTCATCAGAAGACCTAGGGTTAGGTTTTGCGGCCAAAATGCGGACCGCATTTTGACTTTGCGAGCCGCATATGCCTTCTTCTTCGAGATTCAAGTAATCAACTCAACAATGGCGGACCTATTTCCTTCTACCCATTACCCCAGATAGTTTCCAACCCAGAAACGACTATGCCATGGAAGAAAACTACTATACAAAGCAACAGACAATCACACATACAATCACGAACGAGAATCAACAAGCACAAAACAAGGAATCTTTAACAAGAAGATTTGGGAAGAAAAAAAATACATACCAGCGAGGCTTAGTGTACACACTACAGAGATGGGATTTGGTCGCTTGAACGATCGATTCCAAGCCAAGTATGTTAGCCCCCGTTGGTTGTTTGCTCGTTCTTTTCTCTGTTTCTTTTGTTCTTTTTACTTTTTGTTTTTTTTTATTTGTTTTTGTTTTGTTTTGAGTGAGTTAGAGAGGAGAGAATGCGGCCACATACCTTTCAACTGTGCGACTTATAGGACACCGCTTAACACACTATACGACCGCATATGTGTTATGCGGCGGGTTCAAGTGAAATGATGAAGAGTCAGAAATGCGGTGCACAATGCGATCGCATAAGTGAAATGCGGTCAGCATTGTGTACAACCACATCGCATTCTGACACCCAATTTTAGCCCAACCCACTGCTTGGGTCTGCGATCAAAATGCGGTCCGCGTAGTTAAAATGCGACCGCATCTTTGCAGCGGACTTCACACAGCGATTTTTCTCACATTTCTCATGCATTCCCACCATGTGTTGTGATCTTTTGAACCCCCTGCACTCTAACACACACATTAAATTGCTCAAGTAAATCTTGAGTTAACGTTGCGGCACGATGAAGTTGATGTCCCTTGGATTCACTTAGTGGTCGGACACGGACCATCTTATAGAGCCAGCTGCTCCACCAAATGTTTTTCTCCATTTGTGCCCAGGTAATGCTTGATGCGTTGGCCATTTACTTTGAAGGTCCGGGACCCATCTTCCGATGCCAGTTCCACAGCTCCATATGGAGAGACACTTACTACTTTGAACGGACCGGACCATTTGGATTTAAGCTTGCCCAGAAACAATTTGAGCCTGGAGTTAAAGAGCAAGATCAAGTCACCCGAATTGAACTCCCTTTTCAAGATCTTCTTGTCATGGACGAACTTCATCCTTTCCTTATACACAGCTACACTTTCATATGCATGGAAACGGAATTCCTCCATTTCATTGAGTTGTGCCAACCTCAAATTTGCAGTTTCACGCCAATCCAAGTTCAACCTTTTTAGAGCCTACATGGCTGTGTGTTCCAATTCTACAGGTAGATGACAAGCTTTGCCGAAGACTAACCGATATGGAGAAGTACCAATAGGAGTTTTGTACGCCGTGCGGTATGCCCACAATGCGTCATCTAATTTCCTTGACCAGTCTGTCCTATTTGCATTAACAGTTTTTGCTAGAATGTTCTTGATCTCCCGATTGGAAACCTCAACTTGACCACTAGATTGGGGATGATAAGGTGTGGCCACCTTGTGCTTGACGCCGTATTTTTCTGGTAGCCCCGTAAAAGCCTTGTTACAAAAGTTAGACCCACCATCACTAAGAATGGCCCTAGGAGTGCCAAATCGAGTGAATATGTTTTTCTTCAAGAACGCGGTCACACTTCTTGCCTCATTGTTAGGCAAAGCAATTGCTTCAACCCATTTGGACGCATAGTCCACAGCTACCAAGATATATTTCATCCCATAAGAGCTCACAAATGGACCCATAAAGTCAATTCCCCACACATCGAAGATTTCTATCTCCATCACAAAGTTCATAGGCATTTCATGCCTCTTGGAGATTGATCCTTGCCTTTGACATTGGTCACAAGCCTTGACCATTTGATTGGCGTCATGATAGATTGTCGGCCAATAGTAACCACATTCAAGTACCTTGGCCGCCGTTCCATTTCCCCCATGATGACCCCCAACCGGCAAGTCGTGGCATGCTTTTAGAATAGGCATAACTTCTTCTTCTGGAACACATCTTCGGATGATGTTGTCGGCACAAACACGGAACAACTATGGCTCTTCCCAATAATATTGCCGACAATCTCTCAAGAACTTCTTCTTTTGATAGGACTCCAAACCCTCCGGGATAAGGTCACTCACCAAATAGTTAGCAATATCGGCATACCAAGGAGCAAAAGTGCTAGATAGTGCCAAGATGTGCTCATCCGGAAATGCATCATTGATCTCAAGATCTCCCTTTGGTCTCCCTGCTTCCTCAAGCCTTGATAAGTGATCCTCTACTTGATTTTGAGCTCCCTTGCGATCCTTGACCTCGAAGTCAAACTCTTGCAACAATAAAACCCATCGAATCAACTGTGGCTTTGCATCCTTCTTTGCCATAAGGTAGCGAAGAGAAGCATGATCCGTGTACACTATCACCTTGGACCCCAACAAATAAGCTCTGAACTTCTCAAAGGCATAAACAATGGCAAGAAGCTCTTGCTCAGTTACCGTGTAATTCGTTTGCGCCCCGTTGAGTGTCTTGCTTGCATAATAGACCGGGTGGAGAACCTTGTTGTGACGTTGGCCAAGCATTGCTCCAATAGCTACACCACAAGCCTCACACATGAGCTCGAAAGGAATAGACCAATCGGGTGTGACAATAATAGGTGTCGTGGTGAGCCTTAGCTTCAATTCCTCAAACGCTTTGAGGCATTTCTCATCAAACACAAATTTGGCGTCTTTCTCAAGGAGCTTGCACATAGGATTTGCAATTTTGGAAAAATCCTTGATGAACCGCCTATAAAATCCGGCATGCCCTAAGAAACTTCGAACACCCTTGACGGAAGTCGGTGGAGGAAGCTTGGAAATAATCTCGATCTTAGCTCGATCAACCTCAATGCCATGTTTTGAAATTTTATGCCCCAATACGATGCCTTCATCCACCATGAAATGGCATTTCTCCCAATTTAGCACAAGGTTAGTTTACTCACATCTCTTAAGCACTTGTCTAAGATTGTTAAGACAATGCTCAAAAGAGTCACCTACTACCGAGAAGTCATCCATGAAGACCTCTAGAATATCCTCCACCATGTCGGAGAAAATGGACATCATGCACCTTTGAAAAGTAGCCGGAGCATTGCACAAACCAAATGGCATCCGACTAAAAGCAAAAGTTCCATAGGGACAAGTGAATGTTGTTTTCTCTTGATCCTCCAATGCGATGTTGATTTGGTTGTAGCCGGAATATCCATCAAGAAAATAATAGAATGACCTTCCCGCTAGCGGATCAAGCATTTGATCAATAAAAGGCATAGGGAAATGGTCTTTGCATGTGGCACTGTTGAGCTTCCGATAATCCATACACACCCTCCAACCGGTCACCGTTCTTGTTGGGATGAGCTCGTTTTTATCATTTTCAATTACGGTCATGCCTTCCTTTTTCGGTACACATTGCACCGGGCTCACCCACGAACTATCGGAAATAGGGTAGACAACCCCGGCATCCAACCACTTGATGATTTCTTTCTTTACCACCTCTTGCATTGAAGGGTTCAACCATCGTTGATGTTCCACACTTGGCTTCGTTTCACTCTCCAATTGGATCTTGTGTTCACAAATTCCCGCGGGAATCCCTCGAATATCCGCAATTGTCCATCCAATGGCTTGCCTATGCTCCTTCAAGACCTCCAACAATTGTTCCACCTGCACATCATTTAACAAAGACGAAACGATTACGGGTAAAGTATCATTAGAGCCAAGCAATTTATACCTTAGGTGCGGGGGGAGTGGCTTGAGATCTAGTTGTGGCGGCTCAATGATTGATGGCTTTGCGGGAGGTGTTGCCCTATTCTCCAAGTCAAGCAAAAGCTTTGCCGGAGTATAAGTGCATGGTCCAAGACCCTCCAATGCATTTACCGACTCCATGTACCCATCCATGTCTTCACTATCAAAGTTAACCAAGATAGCCGCCAATGCCTCACCAAGGCATTGTTCTTCCATTTTCATTTCGACGGCACCTTCTACCTCATCAACAACATCTATCGCTGAAATGCTCTTATACTCACGGGGTAGTTTCATACCCTTGCTCGCTTGAAATGTGACTTCTTCACCATTCACCCGGAATTTAATTTCATTCTGCTCCGAATCCATGAGTGCCCTCCCTGTGGCTAGGAATGGTCTCCCCAAAATGATAGGGATTTCTTTATCAACCGCACAATCAAGAATTACAAAATCGGCGGGCAAATGAAACTTCCCCACTTTTACAAGTACATCGTCAACAATTCCTACCGGGCATTTGATTGACCGATCGGCCATTTGCAATATCATACTAGTGGGTCTTGTCATACCTAACCCCGCCAACTTATAGATGGCAAGAGGCATTAAGTTGATGCTAGCCCCATTATCACATAAGGCTCTTGCAAAATCACGGGCCCCGATGGTGCAAGGAATGGTGAAAGCTCCCGGGTCATCTTTCTTTTGGACTTTGGTTGTGGCAATAATAGAGCTAACCCGGTGAGTCATGTTTAGTACCTCATTCTTTGTGGTCTTCTTTTTGGTGATCAAATCCTTTAAATATTTAGCAAACCCTGGCATCTCTTGAAAAGCTTCCACAAATGGAATGTTCACCGTTAATTGCTTGAGAATGTCGTAGAATTTTTCAAGTTTGCTATCATCAATCTTTCTCGCGAGCCTTTGAGGAAATGGGGGAGGAGGTCTAGGAATAGGTGGAAGAGCTTTTGGTGTCTCTTTCACTTTTTCCTTCACCTCTTCCCGGTTCTCTTTTTGCACATTCGACTCCTCCGGAATCTTTTCAACCTCGACAACACTTGGCTCTTCAACCTCAACCCTTTGTTCGGACTCTTCTGCTTCAACCGTTTGTTCACCCTCTCCGTGTAGCACTTTCCCACTCCTAGTAGTGATTGCCATGATGTGAGATGTTGGGCCACTCCCACTACCTCTTGGATTTGCAACCGTGTCACTAGGGAGTGTGCCCTTTTGTTTTGGATTTTGCTCTTTGGAGAGGTCTCTCATTTGCATCTCCAATTTTTAGATGGAGGCGGTATGAGATCCGACAACCTCGGTCATGTTCCTCATTGAAGTATCGGATTTTTCTTGATTTTGCAACACTCGCTCGAGCATAGCTTCCAACTTAGATTCACTAGAAGACCCTTGTTTTGAATATTGATCCTTTGGAGGAACATAGGGGTTTGAACTCCGGTTGGAAAAGTTGTTGCTATTGTTCCAATTCCCTTGGTTTGAGCCACCTTGGTCATGTCGCCATTGTTGGTTGTCTTGCCCTTGCGGGTTCGGCCTCCATTGACTTTGCTGCCCCTGACCCTGATAATGTTGTCGTTGATACCCTCCTTGAGGGTTGTTGATGTAATTAGCTTCTTCAAACTCTTCATTGGAGATAGGTTGCACATCCTCGACTACATTCACCTTTTTTGTTTGATTTTCCGAGAGCATTTTTATCAACACATTTACATTTGTGGCCAACCCTGCAATTATTTGGTCCCTCTCTTGATTCTCCTTGATCAAGTTGGTCAAGGAAGGAGAACCATATGCAATTCCGCCTGAAGTATCCTCAGAATGCCAAGCTTGATTGTGTTTTGCCATCTTGTCAAGTATTTGCATAACTCTTGCAAATGACTTGTCCATAAAATATCCGTCCGCCGCATTCTTCGCTATAGCTTGGTTCATAGGATCCAAACCCATATAAAATTTCTCTAGCAAGATGGAATCTGGAAAACCATGATTGGGAGACCTCACCAAATATAATTTGAATCGATCCCATGCCTCATGTAAGTGTTCCCCTGGTTGTTGCTTGAAGAAGAAAATCTTGTCTCGAAGCTCGGACTTCTTGCTCTGTGGGAACCACTTTGCTAGAAATGCCCGGACAAGTTCAGGCCAAGACCGGATGGAATTTGGTGGCAAGTTTTGAAGCCACTTCCTTGCGTCTCCAGCTAGTGAGTACTTGAAGACCCTCAACCTTAGGGCATCATCTGAGACATTGTTCTGCTCATGCATAGCACACACTCCCAAGAAATTCCTAAGATGTTGTGTTGGATCATCATCAGTAGAATTCCTAAAAAGCCCCTTCCGCTTTGAGCATTAGGATTAGACCATGTTCCACTTTGAAAGTTGAGGCACTAACAGCCGGAGGTACAATAGCATTTGTATCATCAATATACTCATCTATGTCCGCAAAAGGATTTTCATCCACTTCTTCCTCGTAGTCAGACATGTTTTCCTATCAACACCAAGCAAAGCAAGCGAAGAGTGATGGAATAGAACAAGACGTAAAGTAAAGCACACACTAAATAGTAATTTCAAAACTGTATTCCCCGGCAACGGCGCCAAAATTTGATACGCTCAAATTACACTTTAAGAAATAGTGTAAGGCGTTCGATGTCAAATATAGTAACCCAACAAGGTTGGGGTCGAATCCCACAGGGAATAGGGGTGAAAAGGTTACTCGAATAGTGTGTTGCTCGACTAAAGTCGTAATTCTATTTAGTTAATGGTAACAAGAGTGTGAATTAATAGTAACAAGAGTATAGATTGAGTTTGTTTTGAGTTAACAACTAGTTGGAATATTAGGAGTGTAAATAATTGGATTAAAGAAACCAAGGTTGTGTCCCCTTTCAATGAAGTGTAATGCTATCGGTGTTAATATGATATATTTCTAATGGAAGGTCCTTTTGATATGCAAATGATATCTAAATGACTACCCAATATTTTCCAATAGTTGGGTAATATTTCCTCTTTACACTTTTTCCAAATGTAAAAGAGTTGCAATTAAGAACAATCAATTATGACAATAAAACCCACTTATCCTAAGCGATTTGTTAAACAGTTTAAAGCCTTGAGACTTTGATATTTACTCCTACCAAATTCTAACCCACTTTCCCAAGCAAAGCAAGAATTTAATGGCACTTGTTAATGTTTGCAACCACCAACAATAAATGAAGAATGAGAAGTAAAAAAATATCAACCAACCATTATATATATATTCAATGTTAAACACCCATTAACATAACACCCATTTAGGGTCCACAACCTTAGTATTTAAAGTTAGCTACTCATACTAAAATACAAAAACAAGAGAATAATAGATGCCATAAAGCTTACAAAGTAAAGATTCTTGACCCAAAAGCTTCCAAAAGTGAAGAATATTTAAGTCTTGGAATGTAGCTCAAAAACTAGACAAGATGAGCCCTCAAAAACCTAATAAATCTATTTATAGTGTACTGAAAATCGGGATAAAAAACCGACAAAGTTGCCCTTTTAGGTCAGATATGCGACCGCATTTCTGTCACAGAGAGAACATGCGGTTCGCGTTTTGGACATCTTCATCGCAGATTGAAACCCTAAGTTCCAGGCCTTCATCGCATTCTTGTTATGTGATCCGCATTGAAGGAATGCGATCGCATTTTCCGTCGCACTTTCTTCATTCAGCAGCCTTCATGGTT
>NW_017673752.1:0-89036 GCF_001879085.1 Nicotiana attenuata
GAGCATTAACGCGAAATACCTGTAGAACTCATTACCTCGTAAACACCCAAAGAACTAATCATATACTTACCATACCGATCTGGCCTACTACCAAGCTATCCCATATATCCGAGTTCCCTTTTGATTTACCTTCAGTTGATACTCCTTCTTGCCATAACATCACATTTCCTCAACCCAAACTCACCACACGAGACCCAAGCATAATACCACACAGCCTAAGGCTCATAACCCGCTGAATACTCTTTTAAATGTTCCCAAAAGCACCACATTCAAGATACCTACCCTGAAAGGACTTACTGTGAATCTAAAGCCATTACCTTCACCTTCCCGATACTAATATATAGAATCCTATAATTAATATAGAAAATACCACAAGTCTTGCCATCTTCCACTGGAAACTTAATTTCTAGCCATAAATACAACTTGCAAATTTCCACTTGTTTCATGTAAAACCCAGAACGCATTAGAACCATTCTCTATAGTCATCCACTCTACCCAAACTGCAATTAGCCCGATCAAAAGGACCGAACAACCTGCGCCTCATTAGGACTTCTGACACTGCAACATATAACCTTACCTTGATGCAACCAAGCCACTTTCCTTTCTTATGCACAGAGCGTTCTTTATCAACCACAACTCAAGACATTCCGTGATTCTCAACACCTATGAAGCATGATATAACCTTACCCTAGTCGGAATTCTTCCTGTACTCGAGCCATCTTCGGGCTCAATCTCCAAAAACCATAACTGATTCACCAGCACGCCTCAAACTGGACCAACATAGCACATAACCGTGCAATCAGCTAATCAATAACAAACTCCCCCACTTGGCTTGAAGCCATAGATCAAAACGCACACAATAACCCATAACGCATATACTTAATTGCTGCCATAATACCGCAGTGAGATTAACTTAATCTTTCATAAGCTCGTGGAACCCAGACCATCTGGTACTTCATATCTTCTGCAAATCTCGCATTTGCTCACGTAACAATTAAACCCACTCTCTTAAGGAGCTCAAATTCACATTACAACACACATATTTCACTTGTGACTGAGATATTCTAACCGATAACATAAGGATCACACAACCTCAGAACACTTTGCAGGAGATAACCCACCTGCTTCGCCTTAAACTAACATTTATATATATACCTTCCACCGTCATAATCATTACGCAGTCACTTTGTCCTCCTGAGTCGGAACTCATACCGTAACATGAAATTTACTTCACTCCCAACTAGGAAACATGAAAAGATTCATCACACGCCCATAACTCGGGGCAAAAACTCGAATCAAGATGGAAATCAAGCACCTAATAGTTCTTCTATCCTCCAGCAGACCCTTCTCGTCGCTTCCAATCATACGAATACATCTCGCAGTCACATCACCCTCATCACGTAATTATCCAGTCATAACTCCCCTTAATAGGGACACAACAGAACATATAGATCCAGAAACACGTGCTCACACAATCAGCACCTTGGTGCTCAAGCTATAGGCAAAAATCCGGCCTCGAGTCCACCAGACTGGACAAACATCAGCACATAGAGATCACATCTCGCCCCTAAATCAGGGATTCACAAGCCATCGATGCACCTCTGATACTGAGTGCTCGTTCGCGCATACGAATGCGTGGAAGGAATTCAAAGAGTTATGTTTCAAGCTGAATCAAGGACGCACGATAAGACTTTCAAGAATATGGAGTTTTCCTAAAGGTTCTGCAGCCTCTCGAGGATAAATACAGACGTCTCCGTACCGATCCGCAAGACTCTACTAAACCTGCTCATGACCCGTGAGACCTATGTAACCTAGGATCTGATACCAACTTGTCACGACCCTAAACCCAGACCCGGTCGTGATGGCGCCTCTCGTGAAGACAAGGCCAGACGACACATTTCCAATTCGAAGTTAAACAGCTAAACATCAATACAACAGGCTAAAACATGATTTAATAACACTAAACAGTGGATAATATAATAACAATGTGGAAGTACAACCCAAACAGAGCTCAAACCGCGGTGTCACTAGTCATGAGCATCTTCTAAGTCTAAATACAACTGACAAAGTCTGAAATGTACTCAGTAGAGTCTATTAGAATAAAGAGAGAGAAAGCAGTGCTGCGAACGCCGGCAGCTACCTTGCTAACTCCACTGACAACTGCCACCAAGCTCAGAAACAATACCTGGATCTGCACACAAGGTGCAGGGAGTAAACTGAGTACTCCAACTCAGTGAGTAATAATCATAATAAAGACTGTGTGATAAGAAATCACGAAACGAGCATCAACATGCTATATAGAAGCAGTTTCAAAACTAGTAAGAAAAGCAATGAAGCTGTAAAATCCTTTAAAACATCTTAGCTCGGTTTAAACCCTTTTGAAAATAACTTTCAACAGTTGCGCAAATGAATGCAGAACACCTAGTGCAGATAAGCACAGAAATCCGCCCCTCGGGCACAAATACGCAATTAAGCAAGTAAATAACATGCAAATAAAGAAAAAATAAGCACATAAGGTTCGCCCCGCGGGCACAATATCAACAAATCCGCCCCTCGGGCAATATCTCAGAACAGTACCAGCCCCTCGGGCAATCACATAGAACAATACCAGCTCCTCGGGCTATATCTCACATCAAGCTGGGTACCCGCGCTCACTGGGGGTGTGCAGACTCCTGGAGGGGCCCCATACGGCCCAAGCGCAATATCAATCCATCTCGTGGCATCATAAACACGCTCTCGGCCTCATATCAATATCAAGCCACCTCGTGGCGTACAATCTCAGGCCCTCGGCCTCATAATCAGTATCAGTGTATCACCGCTGCAGCGTGCAGCTCGACCCAAAAGATATCCTCACAACACAGGCCCTAGGCCTTACTCAGTCAAAATCACATAAGCCTCTCGGGCAACAGTAAAACAGTATTTCTTAGCCCAAAACATCATTTAAAAATCATTTGAGTATTAAAACAGAGTAAACATGGCTGAGTTTCGAAAACAATGAAAATAACATGACTGAGTTCAAGTATAAAGTCAATACAGTGAGGAAACATCAACAACAATCCCCGAAGGGTTCAAATAATTAGCACGGAGCCCAAATATGGCATTCGACCCAAATAATAATTGTAGCAAATAGATTTCAATCAAATACGCGGTAAAATCATCAATCGGGACGGACCAAGTCACAATCCCCAATAGTTCACGACCCCACGCTCGCCATTAAGCATGTGCCTTACCTCGATATAGCACTACGATGTGCAATCCGGGGTTTCAAACCCTCAGAACATCATTTACAACTATTACTCACCTCGAACCGGCTACATCTCTAGCTCGCGACGCCTCTGCCCCTCGAATCGGCCTCCACGCGTGTTGAATCTATCCAAAATCAAAACGAGGACGTCAAAATATGCCAAGGGAACAAAGCCCAAGCGAAAACAATCAATAACGAGCACTAATCCCGAAATTAGCAAAACCCGAGCCTCGGGCCCACTTCTTGAAACTCAGAAATTTTCACATCAATAGATTCCTCGTCTCCCCACGAGTTCATACATATCAAAAATACTAAAATCGGAGTCCAAATGACCCCTCAAATCCCCATTTAAAGGCCTCTTAAACTCAAGCCCTAATCCTCCATTTTTGCCCTTTAATTCCTTCAGTTACAGCCCTAAATTCATGAAATACAACCATAGAATTGAGTTTTAGGTCCAAAATTCCTTACCTTAACGAAGTCTCTTGATTTCTCTCTTCAGAATCTCCCAAAAAGCTCCAAGGTCGAAGGCAACAATGGTGAAATAACCCAAAATCGCGAAATGAAATAACATATATGGTCTGCCCAGGCCTTTCGCATCTGCGGTCCAAAACCCGCTTCTGCGGTACCGCATTTGCGGTCTAAACCTCCACTTCTGCGGAATCACTTAAGGGACCAAAAATCCGCTTCTGCGACTAAACTCCCGCATCTGCGACATCGCAGATGCGGTCAACATACCGCTTCTGCGATCTCTGCCCATCTGCCCCTTTTTCGCTTCTGCGATAAATCACCCGCATCTGCGGTCCCCAATCTGCAGATGCGAAAATACCAGATGCAGCAAGATCAACTGCTGCAACAAATCTCCACTCTCTCTGTTGACCACGCGAAATCACCCCGCGGCCCCCGGGACCTCAACCAAAAGCACAAACATAACCCAATACCTTATTCAAACTTGTTCCAATCATCAAAACACCTCAATTAACATCAATTCACCCAAAACACATCGGATTCAAGCTTAAGTTTCTAAAAATCTTTCGAAATACGCTTTTGATAAAAAACCCAACCAAACCACGTCCGAATGACCTAAAATTTTGCACACACATCCTAAATGACATAATGAAGCTACTGCAACTCTCGGAATTTCATTCTGACCTCTATATCAAAATCTCACCTATCAACCGGAAAACGCCGAAATCTTAATTTCGCCAATTCAAGCCTAAACCTTCCACGAACTTCCAAAATGCATTTCGATCACTCTCCTAAGTCCCAAATCACCTAACGGAGCTAACCAAATCATAAATTTCCGATCTGAGATCATATACGAATTAGTCAAATCTGGGTCAAACCTTTTAAATTTCCAGCTTCAAACTGAGAACTATTCTTCCAAATTCATTTCGATTACCCTGAAAACCAAAACCAACAATTTACGTAAGTCGTAATACATCACACGGGGCAAGCCATGCCCGAGAATTGGCAATCAAAGTGTAAAAACTCAAAACGACCGGTCGGGTCGTTACAGGTATCATCAGGAGCTATGAAGGATCTCGAAATTCCGTAATCATCTTCCTCGTCAACTCCTCGTTCCTCCATTCCGATGGATACCGACATCGGTGGTTGCTATTTAACTTCATCCTTCCTGATTGGCTCTGTGTTCCTTAATGTCGGGGCGGCAGGCACTGAGTGTACTTCATCGACTGCAAACATCTCCTTTGCAGTCGGCTGCTCTCCGTATACCGTCTTGATTCCTCCCTGAGTAGTGAATTTTAACACCTAGTGTAAGGTCGAAGGTACTGCCCTCATGCTGTGAACCCATGGTCTTCTGAATAGAGCTTTAAATCTCATGTCCCCTTAGATCACATAGAACTTTGTTTCCTAGATGGTCCCGGCGGTGTTTATGGGCAGGATTATCTCCCTTTTAGTGGTTTCACACGCCATGTTAAACCCGTTCAACACCCGAAATGCTGGCACTATTTGGTCTTGTAACCCTAACTGCTCTACGTCCCTCGATTTGATGATGTTGGCCGAGCTACCTGGATCAATCAACACACGTTTAACTCGAGATTTATTGATAAGTATGAAAATTACCAGTGCATCACTATAAGGTTGTACGATGCCCTCGGCATCTTTGTCACTGAACGAAATGGTTCCCTTCGAAATATGATCTCGGGTGTGTCTCTCCCTTGTGATCGACACTTTAGTGCGTTTTATCATCGGCCCTTGAGGGACCTCGACTCCTCCGATGATCATGTTAATGATGTGTTAAGGTTCTTCTTGTTCAGTTTGTTTGTTGGCGTCCCGGTTTCTGAAGTGGCTTTTGGCTCGATCACTTAAAAATTCTCGTAGGCGTCCGTTATTAAACAACCGGGCAACTTCTTCCCTTAATTGCCGGCAATCCTCAGTTCTGTGGCCATGAGTTCCATGATACTTACACATCAAGTTGGGATCTCTCTGGGTAGGACCGGACTGCAATGGTAGAGGCCACTTGGTCTCCTGATGCGCCCGATGGCTGATACGATGCTGGCCGAGTCGACATTGAAATTATATTCCGATAATCTTGGTGACTCCCTGGCCCCGAGTGGCCTAACGAAACCTTTTGTGCTCATTAGACCCCGGCTACTATGGCCTTGATCATTCCTTCTTTTGTTACTCGTAGGGTGATGCCCAGATCCGTTACCCCTTCGATCTCTACTATACGATTATTACCAATCTCGATTCATGATCGACGACTCTCTTAGACCTTTCTTCGGTTCTGATGGGATAAACGGACCTAAAAGGGGCCCCGAGTTGATCATCTTTGACTCTGATTTTTGACTAGTACCTGTTGTGGACGTCGGCCCAAGTTACAGCCGGTTACTCTACCAGATTTTATTTTAGCTGCTGCAAAGCCAAGGAGCTTCGGGGGTTAAGTCCTTGAGTGAATGACTTAATGGCCCAATCATCCGCAACTTGAGGCAAATCCATCTGTTCCATTTGAAACCTTGATACGAACTCCCTGAGCATTTCATTGTCCCTTTGCTTTACCTTGAAAAGGTTCGATTTTCTGGTTTTGACCTTGATGGACCCAGCATGTGCTTTCATAAAAGCATCTGCAAGCATAGCAAACGAATCAATAGAATTTGGGAGTAAGTTGTGATACCATATCATTGCTCCTTTTGACAGAGTTTCTTCGAACTTCTTTAGCAAAAATGACTCG
Organism: Nicotiana attenuata; assembly: GCF_001879085.1. Lineage (NCBI taxonomy): Eukaryota > Viridiplantae > Streptophyta > Magnoliopsida > Solanales > Solanaceae > Nicotiana > Nicotiana attenuata. The sequence goes on from NW_017673752.1 coordinate 6,435, forward strand.
ATCTCGTCATCTTCCAAGTCGTTCCCCTTGATGGCACATGTGTAGGAGGTCACATGCTCAATTGGGTCCGTGGTTCTTTTATATTTTGGAATATCGGGCATACGAAACTTCTTTGGGATTGGATTTGGTGCCGCGCTCGGAGGAAAAGGCTTTTAGACAAATTTCTTGGAGTCCAAGCCTTTCAATATAGGAGGGCTCCTGGGATTTGATCGACCCGGGAATTACGTCTCTGCTTTCTTGTCGTTTGCCTCAATTTTCTTTTCACCTGAATCCACCCATTTGGTTAGTGCTTCAAGCATTTTCCTTACTTCGAGGTTGACACCAGTCTCCATTTCACCTGGCTTTTGGGTGATCTGCTCATTTCTTCAGGTGTTTTCCCGGGATGGTTCGGGTTCATCCCTACTGGGGGCACGATTTTGATTTTATAGCTGTCCTATCGCCGCCTGTTGGGCCTATAACATTTCAAAGATCAACCGTAAACTGATCCTGGTCGGGCTCCTCCAGGAACGCTATTCTCAGGGTCGATATGCAGGTTGGCGTCGATGGCCACATGTGAGTTAGCATCGACCGGGTCTGCAACTGGGGCTCCGTTGGGATCAACAGGGGGCACCTCCTTGCTAGGTGCCATGTTGGTGTTTTCGCCATGATGGCCGGACTCAACATCAACGTTCAAGTGAGCAGACCGAGAGTTTGACATTTTAAGCTGACCTGAAATTAAAATCTTAAAGAACAAGCGTAAAACAGAGTGTGATGAAAATTTATATCAAACCACCACTATTATCCTTAGCCCCACGGTGGGCGCCAAACTGTTTACCCTTAAAAATGGATAACAATTGAATTTATACGCAGTTTTAAGGATATGTGGATTAATTCAATAGAAGTGATCAATAACGTTAGATAAGTGAATTAAAGATAAAACAAATAACTAAACCAATTGTGATGTTATGTCCGGGCTCGGATCTGAGCTTAACAATTGTTCTGTCCTCGATTCGTAGCCAATATATGAAGAGTTGTGAGCAAAAATAAGAACTTTTGAATAACTTAGAAGCAGAGAAAACAAGTTTATATTGCCTTGACATACGTGTTATAATGTCCTTATTAAATTAAACTGCCCTTTTATATAGTAGGGGAGTTTCACCCATAGTACAATTCTAAGAAAGGTAAAAAATCTTCTTTTTCGTTAATCACTGATCCGCTACCGATGCGGGCCGAGATCTGTGCTGTGATATTCGATGGGGCTCGGATATCGCGACTCTCCATTAGTCGTGCGCAACCTTTGTCGTGTTTTCCGAGGTCTCGGAGCTTGTTTCTTGAGTTGGAGAAGTATTGTCTAATCAGGCCCGGTGGTGACTGCTCCGTTCGGACCTTATATAATCATGCCTTTGGTTCGTTTTCCCCATCGAAAATCGGGGTGTAGGCTACCCTCAGTTTTTACCCGTATACAATTTTCCTACCACTTATTTTTGGTGTTTGGTTAGTAGGCAGTAAATATTATCCGAAGAGCATTTATGTATAATCTAGACAAACACCATGGGGACGGCGTGAGTCGGTCCGAAGAACTTTCGATGCTGACAATGACCCCTACACTAACCCCGACCTCAACCCTGACCCCGATTCCTGACTCCGACCTCGACCCCTAACCCCCGACTCAATCCAACCGCGGCTGTCGACCTAACCCAACCCCGACCCTAACCCCTGACCCCTCACTCTCGAACTCGATCTTGAACCTCACCTGACCTCGACTCTTGACTTCGACCTTCGGCCTTGATACCAACCCTCGACCCTGATCCCGACATTTACCCTCGACCATCGACCTCTAATCCCCGGTCACAATCTCGACTCCGATCCCTGATCGTTCCAAACCTTTGATCCGACCTGACCCTAATAGGGACCCTTAACTCAACCCCCACTCCCCGACCTTTAGTGGTTGAGGTTGAGTTTGAAGTTGAGGTTTGACTTAGGGGGTCAGGGGTGGGGTCGGGTAAGGGTCGAGATCAGGGTCGGGATCGGGGTTGAGGGTAAGGGTTAGAGTCAAGGGTTAGGGTTGATAGTTGAGGTTGGGTAACAAGTCGAGGTAAGAGGTTGTGATTGGGGTGGGGGTCGAGGTCTAGGTTGGATTATAAGTTGACTAGTACGATTAGGCATGGTGGATATGGGGTCGGGGTGGGAGTTGCGATCGAGTTGGTAGAGTATCAAGGGTAGTCGGGGTGGATGGGTGGTAGGAAGTGGTGGGGTGGAGAGGTTGGGTTGTCCGGTGGCACGAGGTTGAGAGGGAAGGGGGAGTAGGGTGGGCTTAGATCGAGTTGTGGGGGTGGCAAGGTGGATTGGGTGAGAGGATGTTGGTTGAAGGAGGGTTGTCAATATGTTGGAGCATTTCAAAAAATATTTTTGCAACTTTTTCTAAGGTAGTCATTTTCCTATAATTAGAGAAAAATGAGTTCTTAAGATTTTTTTAAATATTTAAATCAACCAAATATAAAAAAATTGGAGAATATTTTCCTCCATATCAAACACACCCCTTATGGGTCTATTATCCTAGAACCAAACGTAATTGACCTTTATAGATCTGCAGTGGCGAAAACATACTATGGTAAGGGATGTCTTATGCCACAACTTTGAAGAATTTTTTTCAAAATGTGAGTATAAATAATTTTTTTAAATGGTACTTTCTCCGTTTATGTGTATTACTTTCCTTTTTAGTGTGTTAAAAAAAAATACCTCATTTTATATTTATTAACTCTTTAACTCCGCCTTTTAACATGACATATTTAAGACCACTAGATTTAAAATTCTTTCTTACTTTCTTAAATTTCATGCCCAGTCAAATTAAGACACATAAATTGAAATGAATATCTATCTATCTATCTATCTATATATATATATATATATATATATATATATATATATATATATATATATATATATTTCAAATAATACAAAAGTAAATTTTGATTGGGCATGAAATAAAGTCTTAAAACTACCATATAATCCATTACGAACCAATTTACAAATTGAATTGTAATAATATTATAATAAAAAGCCGGCACCCCAATTATGCAAAATCATATGTATGTAACTGTAATTCATTAAACTCAATGCCTACTACAATTCATTTAAGTCAATACCTCAACAAATCGTTGATATGGCTATGATAATATTCTAAGCACAAAGTTGATATGTCTCATCAAACTTATCTTTTTTATTCTGATTAAAAGATAACATTATATATACTACTACTTTTTTTTTATAGCAAATATACCACTAGGCAGAGTGCCTATGACTAATATTATTAAATCAAAACAAATTATAAAGTCAAAATCTTTAGATGATGCAGGAAGCTAAAGCTAGAGCTAATAACAAAATGAAATGCTAAGTTAGAGTAAATAACATGCTCTAAGTTAACAATGATACTAGCTAAGGAAATACACTGTCCTCATGAGGACAATATAATAGTGCAATTTTATCCACAAGCCAAGAGTTGAAACCATCCCGAAGTTCCTCCCTAGGCCCAAAATTTCAAAATCAAATGTCAAGGCAAGTGTAAATATCCATACACCAATCCAAGCAAAAGCTGTCCAAATGATCTGTCTATGTGATCCATGTAGGATTCAACAATGCACAAGAGAAAATAGTATCTTACATTCATACTAGTGTAACATTCGTCAAATCTATAAAAGTTTCAAGACACGCTCAATATATTTTTTTTTTATCTTGCCTCGAGTGCATAAAAATAATACTTCTATTGCAGATTTAAACCCTTGTGATTGAATTCTTACAGCTTATTTGGATGGTTGTTACGTATCGTTTCATAATGTATCGTATTGTATCGTATTGTACTGTATCGTTTGATGAATACAATGTTTGGATGGATTTTGTCGTTTTGTCGTCGTTTCATGGTATCACGCACCTGTGATATGATGAATAAACTTGCAATATTATAAAGAAAAATTATGATACGGTATATAAAAAGGTAGGGTAAATGATAAAAATAAAATTATTTAATAATAATGAAGGGTGGGATTGAGAGAAAAACACAAGGAAATGACGCAACCACACCAAACCGGTTACATAAAGTGGCACATTTCATCGTTACGTAACAACGGATTTAACGATACGATACAATAAAATTTAAGTAACAATCAAAACAAACATTATATTTAAAGTAACAATACGATGCGATACGATAGGTAACAACCATCCAAACAAGCTGTTAGTTACTTCTTTATTTATAAATAATTAGATATACAATTATGGGAATATTAATACTTTTAATTATTAATTATTAAAAATAGGTACCATTAAGTACTTGTTAAGTATTAAAAAAAAGGACTTAAGAATTGGACTTAAAGCTCATTGAGTGGTCTGTCCTATTGTAAATAAATTCCATGTTTAGGTGTGAAACTTTAAAATTAATTAAAATGCACTGGTTGTTGTAAAATTGATTGTTTGATGGGTATAAGTTGGATTGCACCTACGTATTGGCTCGAGGAGTTTCGAGGTGAGTTGATATAACTCTTTACTAAAGTGGTTTAACTCACAAAAGCACGCATACAAGGTGTTTGATGAATTGCTTAAAAGAGTTCATATGTACTTAATTGGAGCGAGCGAGTACCTATTAACTTAGAATTATTGTAGCTAAAGTTTATATGATTTATTCTGATATATGTGCATAAATTTTCATACTTTTGTGTTATTATTATATGCCATTTTCATGTTGAAAATTCCTGAAGAAGCAAGAATCTTTAGAAATAATTTGAATGTTTATTTCATGATTTTGCCATGCATTATATTTAAGGATACCAGTATGAGTATATATAGGTTATTCCAGAAAATATTTAGACTTGAATGGTCAAGAAAGTTGAGAAGTTGATTTAAATTCTAACGAGGTCACACAGAACAATTTATTATTAAAGTATTTTTGGGAGTATCCTCTATTCTGAGAAGGGGTCATCGTCCAGGCCGATGGTCCTGATCAAGGCGTTGACTTCCTGAAACTACTTGTGCCAAAGTAGAGAGCACACAAGCTGAGGGTCCCATTGCCGAGAATTTACTTAGCCATGCTATCTTTTTGAGCGCTTAGAACTATAAAGCGAGTGGCACCTCATGGATTGGGCCTATTCGATCAAGTTGGGATCGAACCTATACCGATCACACAGTGACTAAGACAGAAATAAGTCATGATAGTTGGAACTCCCGAAGCATAAAGTGAAGTATTTTTTTAGATAAGAAAGAAAAAGAAAAGAATTTCTTTTAGAATATTCATAAACTGTTGTTATGCAATTATTTTAGAATTGTTCGTAGAGGCTTTATGTTTTCCATGCATTTAGAATCTTTGCTTGTAATGTATATTATATTAAAATTTCATCCCCTATTGTTGAGACTCACTGAGTAATGGATGGTACCGACATTCTCTTTTGGGAACCTACATTGGTCTGTAGTACAACGTAGGAACCGGCTTTGCAGGCGAGCAGGTTACGAGTTAGGACTTCCCTCACTTCCAGCGCTAGTGGTGAGCTCCGCTTTTGTTTGTGGAGTACTCCTATGAGTCGTCATTAGTTAGATATTTCTTGGTTTACTTGCAGAACTGGCCAGGAAATCTCATGTCCTGAGCAGTGCGTCAGTTTATCAGTAGAGGCTTCATAAACATAGTCTGTGGGTCAAAATTCAAGTGTTTTTGATAATAACTCAGTATTTCAGATGTTACTACGAATAAAGTTTTGGAATTAGTTTATTTTAGATATTCAAATTAATTAAAAGTATTTGGTTAAATTATTGGCTTGTTGCATATAAGGTTTGAGGTTATAATTGTTTTGATAAGCGCAAATGGTTCGCTAGGTCAAATTTATCGATCGGGTGCCGGTCACGGCTTGCTTAGAAAATGGATCGTGACAAACTTACTATCAGAGCATCAGGCTTACCGACTCTGAGGGGTCCATGAAGCCATCTTAGTAGAGTCTTATTTATGGGTATGAAGCGCACTATAATTTTAAATAGGAGGCTGCAAGAATTTAGGAAAAGTCTTACTTTTTTTTTCATACTTTAGATCGTGCAGTAGAGCCTATCTCTAAGAAATTATCTAATGTATTTGTTTCTCCAAAACTTGCAGAAATGGATCATACTCGCAACTTTCACACTGACACTGAGGATGCTGCTCAAGAAACTATTGCTACAATTGTGGCTCAAGGTAGAACTAAAAAGGCTTCAACTTAGAAAAGCAAGGGTAAATCCACAAAGGGGGTTCAAGTACCCTGTGTTGAACATGAAGAAAGGGTGGTTCATGATGAAAAAGTACCTCAGAATCCAGTGCCACCCCCAATAACAGTTCCTTCTCAGAAAGACCTCCGAGCGATGAAGGCATTTGATGATGAAGCTGTGGAGCTGGCTGCCTACCAGCTTAGAGAAGTGGCTGACGCTTGGTTTGAGATGTGGGAAAAGAAAAAAGATGAACATGGTGGTCCGCCTACTTGAGAAGAATTTGAAGAGGCCTTGATGGCTAATTTATACCAGAGGAGGATAAGGAAGCTAAGGCTACATGGAATTCATAAGTTTTGCTAAGCATACTCCTCACATGGTTAAGATAGAAAAAGCAAAGATTCGTTGGTTTGTTGGCGGTTTGGCTTAGCACATTAAGGATACGACATCAGCTGCGGCGGCAGGTGTGAGCACGTGATTTTTGCCCTAAGTGAATGACTCCCAAAAATTCAAACAAAAAAAAAAGATTTCTTTCATTATTCTGTAATTTTTTGAATTTTTGTTAATTGTTTGCATTTCGTTTGTGCATTTTAATTGATGAAAAGTACAAAAATATACTTGGCGTCTGCATTTAGGGTGTAATCTTGCATTTTAGGATTAATTAGTAATTAGGTTACTTACAAAGAAGAAAATTACAAAAAGAAGTTCATATTGCATTTTTAACTATCAATTTTTGAATTTGTCATGAGTTTCCTTTTAAATTAGGACTTAATCAATTTTGAGGAAATAATTAGTATAATTTTGGGAGTAAATTAGGTCCTTATTTTAATTTTGCATTTTACAAAAGATAAATAAAAAGAAAAAAAAAGAGAAAAGAAAAAGTGAGGAAATTAAAAAGAAATGGAGTGGCTTTCATAAAATACTCAGTTTTGGGCCAAAATCAAGCCTAGTCTCGCCCCAAAATCGGACCAACATGCCCCAGCCCAACAACCCCAGACCCGGCCTGCTCCCCTGGTAGGCAAAACGACGACGTTTCGTCGCAAAACAATCCCAGCCGTCGAGGATCTTTGGTCCAACGGCTAGGAAGTGATGTAATTTTAATATATTACTGTCCTAAATGCTACCCCCCCTTTCCAGACCCCCATTCCGTCTCTAACCCTCTCAAACCCTTTCCTCGATTTGGGATTCAAACTGGTGACTTGGGACACCATAAATCTCCCAAGTGGCGACTCTGAATCTTTAATAAAGTGAATCCCGTTTTGATTGTCCTTTAATTGGAAAAACTCCTTTATTATACCCTTCGCGGGGTGTAGTAGCGAAAAGGAGGTGTGACAGCTCTGGCGACTCTGCTGGGAACAAGAACCCAGAATTTCGGTTCAGGGTTCAAGAATTCGAGCTCAGTTAAATTGTTATATTTGGCTTTATCTGATTTCCCTACATGTTTCATGCTTTGTGTGCTAATTGTTTTACCGCTTTGATATTTGATTGAATTGTATATATAAACTGTTGCGAATCCCTTCCTCTCTCTGAGTCTTCTACATCATGGAGAAGGGTGCACTTCGTGTAGCTTCTCTTCTGTTTAGAGTCTTTTCCCATTTAGAACGAGGTTTGGATAAGTTGCTAAGCCGGCGGAGCTTCTGTATCCCCGGTACGCTGCCTCCCCCTCGGCCCGAGTTGTCCGCTCGGGTAAGCCAGGTCTAGACCAATAAACCTAGGGTGTAAACCTAGAAGAACAAAACCTCATGCCGGATCCCTAGTAGGACGCTTGTTTGCATCATGTGCATTTGACTTAGGGGACTCAACACAGGGGTTGGGTCCGTCTAGGACAGGTGACCTGAAATAATGGACCATCCTGATGCATCTTACGTGCTACTTGCGCATTTATTTGCTCGGCTTTGCATGTTGACCGGCTTGTCTGAATGAGTGAATTATGAAATAAACAGTGTTGGGACTAAGTGAGGGTAACCGCTAGTTTTGAAAAACCAATGTCCAAGTAGTACCGAAATGCTGCCGGATTTTTGAAAATGAAAAAAAGAGAAGAAAATAGTTTTCTTTAGTTTGATTTGTTTACCAATGGAAAAGAAAAAAAAAATTTTAACTAGTTTGTTTGCCACTGAGCAAGAAAACACAAAAAATGAATTTTTGCTTTCAGAAATGGTGTATTTGCCAACAAAAACAAAAGAGTCCTATTTTCAAAAATAGTTAGGTTTATTTGCCCGAACTACGCCGGTTTGATTCTCACCGGATGTGAGATACGTAGGCAACCCTCATTGGGTCCAACCTCCCTGTTGCAAAAATAGCCAAAACTTGTCAAATTTTAATTTTGTCATCGGGTGATGCCATCCTTGTTAAAGACAAGCCGAATGTCCCCAAAAGGACGCCGGAAGGCCGTTTTTGCAAGAATAGCTACCTGAGTCATTTTTTTTACCTGGTTTGCGGGCACAACCTTAAAATCTTCCTCCCAGAAGTGCTGAAAAGCCGTATTTGCAAATCCAAGGCCTGTTTTCTAAATAAAGAATTTTTTCACAAATAGCCATTTTTTTCAAAATAAGTCATTAAAGTTCCCTAATAAATGTGCAGGATGGATTCAAGTAACATTGAAACCTTCTTAGTCCTGAGCGAGATCCCTTTGAAACTCCATATGCGGTGGCATGATTTGGGAAAGGGAAGCAGGGATACCGTGGTCAAAGTTTGGGTGGTCTCGTCGATTTGCTGAACATCAAACCAAGAAAAGATATTATTGAGGCATTGATACCATTCTGGGATCCGACCCGTAATGTATTCCGGTTTTCAGATTTTGAACTCACACCTACATTAGAAGAGATGGCCGGATACGCCGGTCTCAACGGGAACCTCCGAGGTAGATACCCATTGGCCCCACGACCGGTAACCCTTCATAGGTTCTTGGATTTATTGAACATCAGCCGGGATATTCAAGACCCGCATTTGGCAGAAGGGTGTTGTACATTGCATTTCTTATATCACCGGTATGGCAACCCCAAAGGCTTCGAGGAACCCAACACAGGATTGACACATGCTGGAAATAAAGACAAATGGGAAGCCCGACGGGGATTAGCCTTCATGGTAGCCTTTTTGGGAGTGGTAGTTTGTCCAAGAAAGGACGGTCACATAGACCTTGGCTTGGTGGGGATGCTAGATGTTGCCATGAAAAAGCCTACTAGCACGGTGGTTCCCCTGATTGTAGCAGAAATGTACCGAGCTTTGACCAAATGTCGGGAAGGGGAGAAATTCTTTCAAGGTTGCAATTTGCTCTTACAATTGTGGATACAGGAACACCTCTGTCACCGCACAGGCTATATGAACTACGGTTTAACTGGAGTGAGTTGTATTGCAGAATTTGAGACCCGGGTGACAGGTATTGAATTTCCTGAGGGTATTGAGGCTTGGTCGTCATGCTTAAGATCCTTGACCGCAGATAAAGTTGAATGGGCTTATGGATGGCTTCCTGCTACTGAAGCTGTATACACCTCAGCGGAGGTCCCTTATATTCTTTTGATGGGATATAGCCTTATGCTCCTTACCGAGTTCTGCGGCAATTTGGAAGATTCCAGATAGTGAACGATGAAGACCTGAGTGAGCAAGTCATCGAGTTAGGCCCGAAAGCTGCATTCCCTGAAGGCAGAATTCGAAAGATATGGAATGAGTGCAGGTACCTTGAACCCAAGACTATAGTACAGGACCGAGCCAGAGGTGAGGTAGATCCCAAATACTTGGTCTGGTTTGGTAAGAGATTCCAAATCCCCGAGAGACCCGCCAAAGGCCACATGTGCAACAATTCACTAACGAGGCTCAGGTGCAGTGGGATTGGTTAGCTAAGGAAAAGGAGTATAGGGCCCGAATAGGAGCATTGGAAAAACAGGTTCAGGAGCTCCGGTTTGAAAATACCTTGCAAGCCGCAGCCGACGAAGGTGATAAGAAGAAATTGGCCCAGGAGAATGAAGCTCTCAAAGCCCAAATTCAGCAAATGAAAATAGATGCCAGGAATCGGGAAAGAAGTCTATCCGACGAGAGATTGATAAAAGGTTTGAAGAAACAAGTTCTTGGACTGTCAAGAAGAATTGGAAAAATCCGAGGGAAACGTGGCAAAACTTCGGGCACAATGGGCAAAGAAGACCGAGGAAAGGGCCCAGTTTGTACAACAAATGAAGAAGAACTATGAGGGAACCATTGCTAACATGAAAAGAAAAATGAATACTCTTGAAGAAAAGGCAGCTCGGCAGGACAAAGAATTTCGGGCCGAGAGAGAACAGTGTTATGGGTTAATCGCTGAGATGGAAAAGGAAATAAAATTGTTACAAGACCTTCACCTCCAGGACTCTCAGGTACTAGAGGCTCGTACCCAACAGATAAGTCGGCTACTCCAAGAAAAGGGCCAAATCAGGGAACGAATCAGAAACATTGCCAATTACATTGTCATGAAGTGCCAAGCTGGTGAGCGGATGGGTCGTACCACGTTCTTTGCTTCCGTGATGATATTCGTTCGCCAGGTCATGAATGATCTGGATCAGTTGCAAAAGGGTCTCTCACGCAGGCCCGCGGCGATGCCGAGAGATGCCCCGCGGGCCCCAGGATTTGAAGCTTTGATGTATTCCTAGATAATCGAGTCTGTATTTCTGCTTTTGAGTCTAGTTTTGTACTATCCATTTTGAGAAAAAGAACAACAAATAGTTTGGTAGCTTTGTAATCGCAGTTGTTATTAATGAAAATTTGAAAAATTCCCGAAAAATTATTTCTTTATTTCTTGCATTTATTTTTCGCATTTATTTGCAAGAACTACGCTTGGTCTGATTCACGCGGGGTCGTGATACGTAGGCAATCTCCATAGGATTCGACCGTAATAATAATAAAAGGGTGAAAACATGAGAAAGGACAGAAAAACAAAAGAGGGAAAGCAAAACAAAGAGAAAAGAGAGAAGAGATAAGAGTGGAAAAATAATTTTTGAGGAAAAGAGCGGTTAGGAACAAGGAAAACCAAGGGAAAAAGGGGAAAAGAAAGGAGAAGAGAACGTTTGCAATTGGCAAGTAAAGGAAATGAAAGCCGGGATGACGCATGTGACTGAGCAAAGGCATAATAGAAATGGTTAACTGCTTAGGTGCATTCACTCCTCAATGTGCGGTTATCTATCTGTTAATGCCCTAACCGCTAACAAAGTTGTTGTTGATGAGTTCAGGCAAGTGGTTAAGTTGACTGGCATTCTGGCAACCCATCCCTACAACACCCGCTCTAAGGATAAGTCAAACATGGTCAACCAGGAATTGGAAGCAAGCATTGTCGACCCATCTAGGGAGGAGGAAGTAGTGGACGTTAATGCAATGAAGGAGGAGATGTATAAACTGAAGCAACAAATGGCCGAGATGTACCAGGCCTGGTCGAAGGGACATCCACCACCAGCCTATCCTGCTAACCCCACCTACCTCCCACCACTAGCTCAGCCTCAAGATCCTCCCACAGTGAACTCGTCTCCGGCTTTCCCTACTTACCAGCAGTACTACGGAACCACTTCTCAAACACCACCACCTCCACCACCCAAACAAATCCCATGCCCTCCACCACCAATCGCTCCTGTGTTCGTGGCTCCCCCACCTGCCACACTACACAGGTCTTCTAGTGAACCTTTGTTCCAAACTCATGATCACCAGTACTACCCACCCGAAGCCACTTTCAAACCACCAGAGCCATGCCCTTACACTCCCCACCTTGATCTCTCAGCAGAAGAAGAAAAGCCTCCCAGAAACCCTGAGCAAGAGGAAATGATACGGAAGGTTAATAGCTTAGAACAGTCATCCAAAATATGCAGGGGCTCGGAGGACAAGTGAGTGTAGCCTACAAGGACCTGTGCCTGTTTCCTGACGTCCAGTTGCCAGCAGGATTCAAATTGCCCAAGTTTGACCTATATGATGGCCATGGTGATCCGGTGGCCCACTTAAGGGGGTTCTGCAGCAAGATGAGAGGAGCTGGAGGAAAGGATGAGTTATTGATGGCTTACTTTAGTCAAAGTCTAAGTGGAGCAGCTTTGGAGTGGTACACACGACAGGACCATGCCCGATGGTACACCTGGGACCTGGCTCAAGCATTTGCATGTCATTTTCAGTACAATCTCGAAATTGTCCCGGACCGTCTGTCACTGACTAAAATTGAGAAGAAGCCCGGAGAAAGCTTTAGAGAGTATGGTTTTCGGTGGAGAGAGCAGGCAGCAAGAGTCGATCCTCCAATGAAAGAGAATGAGATGGTTGATTATTTCCTTCAGGCTTTGGAGCCAACCTATTATGGTCATCTGGTGTCAGCAGTGGGAAAAACTTTCAATGAGGTCGTGAAAATGGGAAGTATGGTGGAAGAGGGTCTCAAGTCTAACAAGATTATGAGCTATTCAGCAATCAAAGCAACTACTCAGGCTATTCAGAGCGGCACTGGAGGCGTATTGGGAAAGAAGAAGAAAGAAGAGGTTGCAGTAGTGGAATCGAGAGCTTGGTCCAGAGGTCCATCGCCATATTATCACCAACCTCGCCCTCACCCCCAAACCTACCCACATACCCCATATGGCCCACCACAGCATTATTACCCACCTCCGCTCCCCATTTCTCTGTCCACCATGCCCAGACATACCCCCAACCTCCTACCCATGCACAATGGCGCGCACCCACCCCACAAAATACTTACTCATCTCAAAACACCTACCCACCCCCAAGAACCAACAGAAATCCTGCTGGAACCGGTTTTCGACCCAATCCCGCATTTAAGAATGATAGGTTGCAAAAGAAGAAGACTTTCACTCCCTTGGGTGAATCTTATACTAGCTTGTACCATAGATTGAGACAGTTAGGCATGCTGAATCCGATTGAACCCAAATTGCCAAATCCTCCCCCAAGGAATCTGGACCACTCTGTGAGTTGTGAGTATTGCTCAGGTGCGCCGGGACATGACACAGAAAAATGTTGGCACTTGAAAACGGCTATCCAAGAGCTCATTGATACCCGCCAAATTGAAGTACAAGCCCCAGAAACGCCTAACATCACCCAAAATCCATTACCAACTCATCACGAGACCCATATGATCGAGCTAATCCAAAAGGGAGAGCATAAGAAGCCGTCACAAACCGTAATGATGATCAGGGCTAGTGAGGATAGATCAAATGAGAAACTAGAAAAGGAGGGAGCATTGATCAAGGTAGGAGAAACAGTTAGCAAACCAGTTGTAGTGATGAAGAAAGAGCTTTTGAGCAGTGTTGCAGAAAAACAAGAACCAGTTAAAGTGGTAGTGTCCGGGGCAGCTGTCAAGCCCGCTGTGATTGTGAAAGGGGCTCACACAGAGCCGGTTGTCATCAAGCCAATGACTCAGCTACCGATAATCAGTGGAAAGGCCGTCCCATGGAATTACGGCCGAGTGACAGTGATGTATCAAGGAAAGGAAGTTAAGGAAGAAGTTTGTGAAACACATGGACTGACTCGCTCGGGGAGATGCTTTGCTCCTGACGAGCTGAGAAAGGCCAAACTCACCAAAGATAATCCAGTATCAGTAAAGAAAGCTGTAACTGAAGAAGAGGCAGAAGAATTTTTGAAGAAGATGAAGGCACAGGATTATTCCATTGTAGAACAGTTGAGAAAGACCCCGGCGCAAATCTCTTTGCTATCATTACTGATTCACTCAGATGAGCACCGCCAGGCATTGATGAAAATTCTGAATGAGGCCCATGTTCCCGATAAGATTTCTGTGAACCATTTAGAGAAAATAGCAAACAAGATCGTTTGAGGTCAACAGGGTTACATTTTCTGATGATGAGCTGCCTTTGGAAGGCACTGAACATAATAAAGCACTCTACCTCACGGTGAAATGTGAAGACTCCGTGGTCACCCGGGTGCTAGTTGATAACGGGTCCAGCGCAAACATTTGCCCTCTCTCCACCCTGGAAAACGTTAAAGGTGGACAGTGAGAGAATTCATAAGAATAGCATTTGCGTGCGAGGATTTGATGGAGGAGGCAAGGACACAGTTGGGGATATAGTGCTGGAACTGACAATAGGCCCGGTTGAATTCACTATGGAGTTCCAGGTGCTTGATGTGGCTGTCTCTTACAATCTCTTGTTAGGCCGACCCTGGATCCATGCAGCAAAGGCAGTGCCATCTACCTTGCACCAGATGGTTAAATTCGAGTGGGACAGGCAAGAGATTGTGGTGCATGGGGAAGATAGTTCGTGTACTCTGGGTGATGCCATTGTGCCTTTTATAGAAGCTGAGAATGACAAAGGCCCATGGGTTTATCAAGTCTTTGATACGGTATCGGTTGAGAAGATCCCAGAAGGGAAGTGTATTCCTGTGCCAAAGGTAGCGGCTGCATCCGTCATGGTTGCGTCGGAAATGCTGAAGAACGGATTTGTACCTGGAAAAGGCTTGGGTGCTTCTTTACAAGGCATCGTACAGCCCGTATACCTTCCTGCGAACCTGGATACTTTTGGCTTAGGCTTGAAGCCCACCGCTGCAGACATAAGGCGAGCTAGAAAAATGAAAAAGAAAGCATGGACCCTTCCAAAACCTATCCCCCGCCTTTCCCGTTCCTTTGTCAGGCCTGGTACTAAGAAGCGCCTAGTAACGGCAATGCCCAGTGGTGTGGTTGATCCCGACAAGGAGCTGATTGAGAAGTTTGAAAAGTTGTTTCATGAGGTGAATGTGTTGGAGGCCGGAGAAGGTCCAAGCAAGACAGATGTCCAGTTCGTGGGGGCCCAAGCAAAGCTTAACAATTGGGAAACAACTCCCCTTCCTACCCGGAGGGAGTCTTGGTAGTTAGTTTTGATTTCTTTTCAGTTTAATCTGGATTATTTCCAAGGTTGTAATTCGGATGCTATGTTCCGTCCGTTTGGATGAGTTAAACCTTGTTATCTTAAATATTAATGAAATGCAATTTCCCTCTTTTTCATTCCTGATAGTTTTCATTTTGTCTTTCTTTTCTTTCTTGTACAGTCCCTTTTATGCTGGTTTCAGTGATGTGTCATGCATGAGGAGTCTTCAGCCCAGTCTTAAATGCCAATCTAACTCAGACATAATAATACAAGAAGTTGAGTGTGATGACGAAATAGAATATGATGATAAGGAAGCTTTTGAGGAAATCAGTAAAGAATTAAGCCACTTTGAAGAAAAACCCAAACCTAATTTGAATGACACAGAGGCAATCAATTTAGGGGATCAGGAGAATGTACGGGAAACGAAAATAAGTGTCCATTTGGAACCTCAGCTCAGGGAAGAGATAATTAAAGCACTTTTTGAGTATAAAGATGTTTTTGCATGGTCGTATGACGACATGCCCGGTTTGAGCACTGATTTGGTGGTCCACAAATTGCCCACCGACCCAGCATGCCCTCCTGTTAAGCAGAAGCTAAGGAAATTTAAGACAGACATTAGTGTGAAAATCAAAGAAGAGGTCACCAAGCAATTTGAGGCAAAGGTCATCCGGGTCACGCGGTATCCCACCTGGTTAGCTAATGTTGTGCCTGTGCCAAAGAAGGATGGAAAGACCAGAGTGTGTGTAGATTACCGTGATCTCAATAAGGCGAGTCCAAAAGACAATTTCCCACTGCCAAACATCCATATATTGACTGACAATTGTGCCAAACATGAGATTGGTTCCTTCGTGGATTGTTATGTGGGCTATCACCAGATTTTGATGGATGAGGAGGATGCGGAAAAGACGGCATTCATCATGCCCTGGGGAACGTATTGTTATAGAGTCATGCCATTTGGGTTAAAGAACGCAGGGGCAACATATATGAGGGCGATGACCACCATGTTCCATGACATGATACATCGGGAAATTGAGGTCTATGTGGATGACGTGATCATAAAGTCGAGAAAACAATGTGACCATGTCCAGGACTTGAGGAAATTCATCCAGAGACTCCGCAGATACAACCTCAAGCTTAATCCAGCAAAGTGTGCGTTTGGAGTTCCATCTGGGAAGTTATTGGGATTCGTGGTGAGTCGGCGCGGTATTGAATTAGACCCGTCCAAGATTAAAGCCATTCAGGAGCTACCACCGCCAAGGAACAAGAAAGAAGTGATGAGTTTGCTTGGCAGGTTGAATTACATCAGCAGGTTCATTGCCCAACTTACAACGACTTGCGAGCCCATCTTTCAGCTATTAAAGAAAGATGCTGCGGTCAGATGGACGGATGAATGTCAACCTGTGTTGGTCCCGCCGGAGCCGGGAAGGCCCTTGATCCTTTATCTGACCGTGCTGGATAATTCTTTTGGTTGTGTACTGGGGCAGCATGACATCACAGGAAAGAAAGAGCAGGCAATTTACTACCTCAGCAGGAAATTCACATCATATGAGGTAAAGTACACTCAACTTGAGAGGACGTGTTGTGCCTTAACCTGGGTAGCGCAAAAGTTGAAACATTACTTGTCAGCCTATACCACCTATCTCATCTCTCGGTTGGACCCGTTGAAGTACATTTTTCAGAAACCCATGCCCACAGGGAGGTTGGCGAAATGGAAAATCTTGCTTACGGAGTTCGATATTGTCTGCGTGACCCGGACTGCAATGAAAGCACAAGCGCTGGCTGACCATTTGGCTGAGAATCCAGTTGATGATGAATATGAACCTTTGAAAACATACTTCCCTGACGAGGAGATAATTCATGTTGAAGAATTAGAACAAGTCGAGAAGCCCGGATGGAAACTGTACTTTGATGGAGCTGCCAACGCCAAGGGTGTCGGGATAGGAGCAGTATTGATTTCTGAGACAGGGAAACACTACCCTGTCACTGCTCAACTTCGTTTCTATTGCACCAATAACATGGTTGAATACGAGGCGTGTATCTTGGGTTTGAGATTAGCTATAGACATGGGTGTCCAGGAAATCTTGGTCATGGGTGACTCGGATCTTCTGGTACACCAGATTCAGGGTGAATGGGAGACACGAGATTTGAAGCTTATACCGTATCGGCAGTGTTTGCATGAACTTTGTCAACGATTTCAATCAATAGATTTCAGGCATATTCCAAGGATTCACAATGAGGTTGCCGGCGCTTTGGCCACTTTGGCATCAATGTTGCATCATCCAGACAAGGCTTATGTGAACCCGTTACAGATACAGGTCCGAGATCAGCATTCCTATTGTAATATGGTGGAAGAAGAACTTGATGGTGAGCCGTGGTTCCATGATATCAAAGAATATCTCTGGATGGGAGTATACCCAGCACAAGCTACGGGGATCAAAAGAGAGCAATTCGACGCTTGGCAAGCGGATTTTTCTTCAGTGGAGGAGTGTTGTACAAAAGAACTCCAGATCTTGGATTGTTGAGATGCATGGATGCTAAACAAGCTACAGTTATCATGGCTGAGGTACATGCGGGAGTTTGCGGGCCTCATATGAGTGGATATGTATTGGCAAAGAAGATTCTCCGAGCAGGTTATTATTGGCTTACTATGGAACGGGATTGCATCAGTTTCGTACGCAAGTGTCATCAATGTCAGGTACATGGAGATTTAATTCATTCTCCACCATCTGAATTGCATACAATGTCAGCACCATGGCCGTTCGTTGCTTGGGGAATGGATGTCATTGGGCCGATCGAGCCAGCGGCATCAAATGGGCACAGGTTCATTCTGGTAGCTATTGATTATTTCACTAAGTGGGTTGAAGCAAAAACCTTCAAATCTGTGACCAAGAAGGCAGTGGTTGATTTCGTGCATTCGAATATCATATGTCGGTTTGGGATCCCGAAGGTAATCATCACAGACAATGGCGCCAATCTCAACAGTCATTTGATGGCCGAGACATGCCAGCAGTTTAAGATCACACACCGCAATTCCACACCATATCGTCCTAAGGCGAATGGAGCAGTCGAAGCAGCTAACAAGAACATCAAGAAAATACTGCGGAAAATGGTAGAGGGGTCGAGGCAATGGCATGAGAAGTTACCTTTTGCCCTTTTAGGCTATCGCACTACTGTCCGCACTTCAATAGGGGCGACTCCCTATTCACTGGTGTATGGAACTGAAGCAGTAATACCTGCAGAGGTTGAAATCTCGTCCCTTCGGATCATCGCCGAGGCGGAAATTGATGATGTTGAATGGGCTAAAGCTCGCTTGGAACAACTAAGTTTGATTGCTGAGAAGAGATTGGCAGCAGTATGCCACGGTCAGTTGTACCAACAGAGAATGGCAAGAGCATATAACAAGAAAGTGCGTCCGCGGAAGTTTGAAGTAGGGCAGTTGGTGTTGAGACGTATCCTACCTCATTGGGCTGAGACAAAAGGAAAGTTCGCCCAAACTGGCAGGGGCCATTTGTTGTAACCAGAGTGTTGTCCAATGGCGCTTTATATTTGACAGATGTGGAAGGAAAATGTGTAGAAATGGCCATCAACTCTGATGCAGTCAAGCGATACTATGTATGATTTCTTGGTTTAATTGTACTTTATTGTACTTGACATGTTTTTGAGATTGAAATGACGAAGGCATTTTGTTCTGCTATCCAAATACTTTATCCTTTGTTACCCCTCTTGAGCCTCATTTACTTTATTTCGTACCCCTCTTTCGGAATCGATAACGACTCGGAAGCTTGAGCAAGGCAAGTCGGTGAAGAAATAAGAAAACACAGTCCAACGAAAAAGAGAAAAAGAAAAGAAGAAAAGAAAAATGAAGAAAAGAAAAAAGAAAAGAAAAGAAATGAAAAGAAAAAAAAATGAAAAGAAAAATAAAGGAAAGAAAAAATGAAAAGAAAGAAAAGAAAGTGGAAGAAAAGGAAAGATTGCAATAGCAAAGTAATTCCTATGACCTGAACTACGTTTGACTTGATCCCGAAAGTGTACGTAGGCAGCCTCTCCTTGAGGTTCAGTCACATCAAAACAAAATCCCAAAAGTCCCCACGAAAGGAACTGGGGCAGCAGTTATGGTTCTGCAAGGAAGTTGATTCCGAAAGTTGTAGTTGCGAACCCATATTGAATTGTTTTAGAGCCTTTTATACCCTTTCTTCCTAACCCTATCCGAAAGCCTGTATTACGGTCCAAAGAAAGACCTTTCGATCAATCTTCAGGAAGTGCCAATACGAGCAAGTCGAAGTGATTCACATCAGGGGCAACACTCCGGTGCAAGGGAAAAATAAAAATGAGAGAGTCTTATCGGTGAAAACCCTCACGGGCACCGTAAGGCGAAGTGAGTTGAGAGAAATCAAAATGAGAGAGTCTTATTGGTGAAAACCCTCACGGGCACCGTAAGGCGAAGGTGAGTTTTCAGGCAAAAGAGACATGTCCGTGGTCAAAAGCTGCTCAAGACATTGCAAGACGAGCAAGGTTTGGGTTTGGGGTGAGGATCAGGTTATGAAAGTCCGGAACAACAAATGTGGCAATCGAAAGTTGATTGGTTAGACAGACTGGGCTGGTTAATCCAAAATGCATGGCATGCTCAATGGTACCAGCAGTTCCACTCAGATAAGTCTCATTCTCTTCTTCCTTCATTACAAATCATCCGTTCTCGGATTCTCTTTATCCTTAACCCTCGAGGTCATTGCATTTCATTCTTTCGAGGTCTATCTTTAAGATGTTTCAGTGTCAGTTCTGTTCAAAACAAAAGGAAGGAAGGTCAAGGCTAATTACCAGCTTCCTAGTTGTACAGACAGGGCCAGAGTATATCAAAGATGTCAAAAGCAAAGTAAGTCATAAAGGACCACTGGAAGTGTCATCGGTGGATTAATCGATAATTGTGGGGAAGAAGTGAAGTTTCAAAAGAGGGGTCAGAAGCACAAAAACAACAATATGGGATAGAACACTTGGGTCATCAGAGTCAAGGGGTTGAAATTCAGTCAGGAATTCAAGGCAAGGCCGGGAAAGCGGGACGGAGTGAAGCCCAACAGTAGGGATGTACCTAGCAAGAATGCCAGCAACTAGCCACCATTTTTAAAATTGACAAGATTTTTCTTTGATTGAAACAGGGGCAGAAATTTCGTTCATTTTGGAGAAACCCTCCTTAGGGGAAGGTAGCATCCAAGCAGGTATGACTAGAAACTCTCAGGACCCTCCAGGAAAATGGGACTTAGTTTAAATCTCAAAACAATCATGAGTAGCATAATTTAGCATAAATGTACGCCAAGGAACATAAGTTGGTTTCAAGGTTGCCTGTTTAAGATAGGATTCAGTTAGGAGTTGTCAGGACCCTCGTGAATAATGGGACACAGTTTTAAGATCTCCTTAGGTAACAAGATACTGTTGTAGGATAGTATAATTTAGCCGTAGAATCGGCACACCTAGGATAAGACTTGAATTTTGATTTTCAGGACCCTCCTGGATAATGGGACATAGTTTAAGATCTCCTTAGGTAACCAAATACAGTGGAAGTCGTACCTTCAGTAGATATAGCTTAGGTTAACACTGTCTTTTAATTAGTAGTTGTCAGGACCTGCCTGGATAATGGGAAGTAGTTTAAGACCTTCTAAGATCAACAAATGTAGTGGGAGTAATACCTTTAGAAGATATAGCTTAGGCTCGTAATTGTTAGGAGTTAACAGGACCTTCTGGATAGTAGGATTTGGCTTTCACATTCTTGGTAGAATAATTCAGTTTAATACTCACATCTGTACCCAGTCACCAAACTGGGGCAGAAAATTTTCTTTGTTTGTTTATTTTGTTGCAGTCAGGAGTCCACCTGGAGAACAAGGGAATACTTTTCAAGTTCAGCAATCAGGAGCCCACCTGGAGAACAAGGGAAGTACAATTCAAATTTTAGCTTTTAATTTTTAATATTTGATAACATGCTGTACCCAGTTACCAAACTGGGGCAGAAAATTTCCTTTGTTGTTTATTTTGTTGAAGTCAGGAGCCCGCCTGGAGAACAGAGGCATACGTTTCAAGTTTCAGCAGTCAGGAGCCCGCCTGGAGAACAGAAGCATACACTTCAAGTTTCAGCAGTCAGGAGCCCGCCTGGAGAACAGAGGCATACATTTCAAGTTTCAGCAATCAGGAGTCCGCCTGGAGAACAGAGACACACATTTCAAGTTTCAGCAGTCAGGGGCCCGCCTGGAGAACAAAGGACTACATTTCAAGTTTTAGTGGTCAAAGCATCACTTGGGGAAAGGGAGAACACTCCAGAATGCAATTCAAGGCAGCAACAAAAGAATTCCACCGAAATAATACAAGTTAACAATGCAACAAGGACCACAAGAGCAAGTTTGAAGATATAGATACGATCTTTTGTAATTCATAGATCACAGTTTAGTCTAGTTTCTTTTATTTTTGACATGGTGTAATAAGGGGGTTCAGTAAGCAGTAACAGCAGCAGCAGCAACAGTGAAACCATAGCTTCATGGTAGCCCCAGCTACCAGACCTTCCACAACTACACTGACCTGATTCCTTTACAGCCAAGGATATGTAGGCAACCTTTGTAGCAGGGTTCGGTCAGACGGTTTTCAAAAATGCTTCACACGGAGTATTCGGACGGGCAAAAATCGCTCGTATCCGCTCACTTATCTTTGTCCGAGAACTCTGCGTGTTCCCGAGCAAAGAGGGGCAGCTGTGAGCACGTGATTTTTGCCCTAAGTGAATGACTCCCAACAATTCAAACAAAAAAAAAGATTTCTTTCATTATTCTGTAATTTTGTGAATTTTTGTTAATTGTTTGCATTTCGTTTGTGCATTTTAATTGATGAAAAGTACAAAAATATACTTGGCGTCTACATTTAGGGTGTAATCTTGCATTTTAGGATTAATTAGTAATTAGGTTACTTACAAAGAAGAAAATAACAAAAAGAAGTTCATATTGCATTTTTAATTATCAATTTTTGAATTTGTCATGAGTTTCCTTTTAAATTAGGACTTAATCAATTTTGAGGAAATAATTAGTATAATTTTAGGAGTAAATTAAGTCCTTATTTTAATTTTGCATTTTACAAAAGATAAAGAAAAAGAAAAAAAAAAGAGAAAAGAAAAAGTGAGGAAATTAAAAAGAAATGGAGTGGCTTTCATAAAATACTCAGTTTTGGGCCAAAATCAAGCCCAATCTCGCCCCAAAATCGGACCAACATGCCCCAGCCCAACAACCCCAGACCCGGCCTGCTCCCCTGGTAGGCAAAACTACGACGTTTCGACGCAAAACGAACCCAGCCGTCGAGGATCTTTGGTCAAACGGCTAGGAAGTGATGTAATTTTAATATATTACTGTCCTAAATGCTACCCCCCTTTCCAGACCCCCATTCCGTCTCTAACCCTCTCAAACCCTTTCCTCGATTCGGGATTCAAACCGGTGACTTGGGACACCATAAATCTCCCAAGTGGCGACTCTGAATCTTTAATAAAGTGAATCCGTTTCGATTGTCCTTTAATTGGAAAAACTCATTTATTATACCCTTCGCGGGGTGTAGTAGCGAAAAGGAGGTGTGACAGCAGGAATGACAACTTTCTCCTCTGTTGTAGGTTTCGCGAAGCACTTAGAAAAAGACAGACAAAAAAGGAGAGAAGAAATAGAGCATAACAAGAAAGCCCGGACAGCGGGCGGGTTTAGTGTAACATCCAGCGGAGGAGGAAGGGGTTCCTTCGATAAGGGGTCATTAGCACCAGCTCAGTCCAGTCATCAGTCAAGTGGTGAGTCTTCCTTCAAACGCACTCAGAGTTATGGAAACCAGTCTCGCCAGAATCAGAATTTTAAGACACCATCCTCATATAGCCAGAGTCATGTTGAGCAACATTCACAACAGTAAGGTCTTTGTGGTACATGTAAGCGGCAACATTCAGGTCAGTGCAAGCTCGGGTTTCACGGTTGCTATCATTGCGGAGATAATGGTCATATAAAGGCAAATTTCCTAAAGTTGCCACGTAATTTTAGCAAGGGATCAACTCGTCCTTCTAGTTCCTCAGCTACTACAGTTGCACCACCTCAGGCTTGTGCTTCTCATAATCAGGCCAGGCATGGAGCAGGCAGAGGTGCAGATCGAGTTACTCAGGGAAGGGGACAACCCCGTTTGTTTGCTACACTTGATCATTAGAGTGTAGAGGCATCTGCAGAAGTTATTACAGGTATACTTCTAGTTTGCTCACATAATGCTTATTCCATAATTGATCCAGGTTCAACGTTTTCGTATGTGACTCCATACTTTGCAATTAACCTCGGGCTAGAACCGAAATAGCTTAGTGAGTCACTCCTAGTATCTACTCCAATTGGCGAGTCAATGAAAGCAACAATAGTCCATAGAGGTTGTATAGTTTCAGTCCAAGGTCGCATCACCGAGGCCGATCTCATAGAGTTAGAAATGGTGGATTTCGATGTGATCATGAGTATTGTATACCGTAAAAATCAGAGGGCTCGATTTTGTGACCATTGGGGAGCCTAAAAAAAGACCACCCCCAGGAGGCTCGAAGTCTAGTTCGGAGTTTGTCCCCGAGGGTTTGTGATGATCGACCTTGAGGTAGTACAAACCAACGGCTGCGACGCACCAGCGGGAAGTTCCCAACACACATGGTCAAGACTGACAAAACCTGCAAGGGAAACACTAGCCTGTACCAGACTAGTATTTAGCTGTTCTAGCTATGTTTCTTTGTAATAATTACTCATGTATTAGGATGGGATTTCCCTGCTTATAAGAACATTCAATACAAGAACATTATTTCTGCTTAAACATACTCTCTATTTGACTTTGTTGCTTACATTTATTGCTTTATTTACATTTATTGTGTATCATTAATCGTTTTTTATTTATTGCTTGTTATTGGCCATAAAGAGCCGCAATAACAACCCTAATAGTTGTTAATCCCCCATCGACAACCCTTAGCCGGGCGTCTAACTTGGCATCGAGGCCCCGCACGCGGTAGCTCGAGGCCCCGATTCTCAACTGTTTGGTTTGGTTTCTAAAGCCATCTTCAATCTCTTATATTATTTTCTAACCCCGTCACTTAGCATCCACTGCTTAACAACCAGCATAAAAATAGATCACATATTTTTAGAACCACAAAATCAAATCTAATTGTTATTACCATTTTCGACGTAAATAGTTTGGCGCCCACCGTGGGGCTAAAAATAATAGTGATTGTTTTCTTGCTGGTTTTCTACATAACGCAAGGTATCTTTCACACTTTTTCTTGCCCAAGATCTTTGATTTCAGGTCAAAATGTCCAACTCATTAAACGCACGTGAAAACAACAATCTTGAGGACCATGGAGAAAACGGTGTTGCTGCTCCAGGTGTTGGTGTACCACCACAAAACCCTGGGGACACGCAAGAACCAATTCCCGCGGACGCGGTCTCACACGACGCTCAAAACGTCGAAATAAGTTCCCACACCAACAGGAGCATACACCAAGGAGATCAACAAGAAGCTCAAAAAACTCCGGCTAGGGAAGAACAGGAAGTTAGCCTTCACGTTATTTTTGAAATGTTACAGGCACAACAGTTGGCGATTGCTCAGTTGCAAATTCACCAAAAAACTCCGAGCATGGTAGCACCGGAAACGGCTCCCCAAGCCGAGCAGGTACCAGTAAGATCAAGCAACAATGGGTCGGCAGCCGACCCCGCCATCATAAAAATACTAGAGGACCTCACAAAGAGGGTCGAATCGGGCGAGAAGAAGACAGAAGCCAATGACAAGAAGGTGGAGACCTACAATTCTAGGGTCGATCAAATCCCGGGTGCACCCCCGATCCTGAAAGGTTTCGACTCCAAGAAGTTCGTGCAAAAACCGTTCCCATAGGAAGCGGCTCCAAAACCCATTCCAAAGAAGTTCAGAATGCCCGATCTTCCAAAGTACAACGGAACCTCGGACCCCAACGAGCACGTCACTGCTTACACTTGTGCAGTAAAAGGCAACGACCTGAAGGACGATGAGATCAGATACGTCCTACGGAAGAAATTTGGAGAGACGCTCTCAAAGGGAGCGATGATGTGGTACCACAACTTAGCTCCACACTCGATAGATTCGTTTGCCATGCTGGCAGATTCGTTCATAAAGGCACATGCTGGTGCCATCAAGGTAGCTACAAGAAAATTCGACGTCTTCAAAATCAAGCAAAGAGATCATGAGATGCTGCGAGAATTCGTATCTCTTTTCCAAATGGAACGAATGGAACTACCGCCGGTCTTCGACGACTGGGCAATGCATGCCTTCACTCAAGGTTTGAACGAGCAGAGCTCGGTAGCTTCGAAGCAACTGAAGCAGAACTTAGTCGAATATCCCGCCGTGACCAGATCGGATGTCTACAATCGATACCAATCAAAGATCAGGGTCGAAGATGACCAACTGGGAGTCCCCTCGGGCTCGGTATATCCTAGCAGGCTTCCGACGAAAGAGCCAAAGCCAAACAAAGAAAGATACCAACCATACACCGAAGATAGAAGAAACGCCCCAAGGTGCAACATACCCCGCAACGATCGAAGGCTAGATCGAGGTTAGAACCCTCGGGGACTTATCAGCAAAGTTGGATTCAATGGGCACAGGGCCGACGGAGGCACCCCGCCTGTCGGAATACAACTTCAACGTCGAAATATCAGACATCGTATTCGCCATCAGTAAAATCAGAGACACCAGGTGGCCAAGGCTTGTACAATCAGATCCTTCGCAAAGGAACCATAAATTAGTGTGTGAATTTCACAACACACATGATCACAAGATTGAGGATTGCCGACAAATCCGGGAAGAAGTAGCCCGACTACTCAGCAAAGGTCACCTCCGAGAATTCCTCAGCGACCGAGCCAAGAATCAGTTCCAGGAAAGAGAGGCGACCAAGAAGAATGAAACAAGCGATCCATAAACTGTCATCCACATGATCTTCGGAGGTATCGACGCTCCACAAGAGCCCATGGTCAGGAGAATAAAAATTTCCATCACCAGGGAAAAGAGAACTCGAGGTTACATACCCGAGGACGCCCTCACATTCAGTGACGAAGACCTCGAGGCTCTATCTCAGCCCCATAACGACGCATTGGTAATTTCCTTTCTTGCAAATATATATTAAATTAAGCGTGTGCTTGTGGATCCAGGTAGCTCGGCCAACATCATCAGGTCGAGGGGGTGGAGCAGCTCGAACTGCTCGACCAGATCGTGCCCGCCTCTCGAGTCCTCAACGGATTCAACATGGCAAGCGAAATGACCAAAGGAGAAATCACCCTCCCGGTCAACGTGGCTGGCATAACCCAAAATGCCAAATTTCATGTCATCGAAGGAGATATGAGGTATAACGCATTGCTCGGAAGGCCATGGATACACTGCATGAGGGCAGTACGTCCACCCTCTACCAAATGATGAAGTTCCCGATAAAAGACGGAATAAAAACCATCTACGGAGAACGGCATGCAGCAAAAGAGATGTTTGTGGTGCACGATGTGGCATCGACACTAATATCTCCATTGTCGAAGGAGCCAAAGGATAAGTAAACGGTAAAAGAGCAACAAGCTATACTGTCGGTTACACCCGACTAAAACAAGTAACGGACCGTACCGCGTCCCCAAAATAAACAATCGAAGCGTATCAAGGCTCAAGGCATCGCCGGCACTAAGGTATGGTCATCTCCCTTTTTCGTTCAGGTTTTGCTCTAACCATATACGCAGGCACTCGATCGATGCTGCCGAAGCACTTCCCAACCTGAAGGCCTTAGGTTTCGAAAGCATGCGTTGCACTCTTTTCCTTCGATCGGGTTTTATCTCAAGAAGGGTTTTTACCGACAAGGTTTTTTATGAGGCAACATCTATATTCTACCTAAGGAAGGCTCAACAATGTATTCAAGGCTTCTCTTCAATTAGCCTCGAATACTGAGGGGCATCCCCCCGGAAGGTCACCTCCTCGATGAAGCCAAGATGTGCTGAACGGGGTCTCGATAGGAAAATGATGTACCGGGCCAAGCGCTCAAACGAACCGTGTCCGTATAGAATAACCGAGCCCCAGACAGTGAAGACATATATACTTGTACCAACTAATCAAAGAATATTTTCCCCTCCATCAAAACATTTCGCGTTTCAAAGAAGCTCGCCATCTCTTGCAAAAATGACTCCAGGGCCCAAAATGTCCCGAACACTCGGGGACTGGCATCCCGACCACTCGGGGACTGGCGTCAAAAACTCGAAGCTAAGCCCTCAATAAGCAACATTAAGATTGCAAAAATGGCTCCAGATGCCAAAAAACGTCCCGAACACTCAGGGACTGGCGTCGAAAACTCAAGACTACATGACCTCCGGGTCGGAAACTCCAAACTCTTAAGCCCTCAAAGAGGCAATACCAAGTTTACAGGGAATGGCTCCCGAGCCAAGAAATTCTCGATGGCTCGGAGACTGCCGCCAACTGCCATCTCCATCGATCTGTCAAAAACACAAGGCTATAAGGCCCCATGCGGCAACCTCGAGCGCGTAAGACCTCCATAAGGCAATATCAAAACTGTAAGGTCTCGAAGGAATGTAAAAATTCCTAAGACCTTCACAAGGCAATATCAAAACTGTAAGACCTCAAGGGTATTCCTAAGACCTTCACAAGGCAATATCAAACCTGTAAGACCTCAAGCAAGGCATGAACTTGTACCAAGTAACCAAACCTGTAAGACCTCAAGCAAGACATGAACCATACTTGTAACAAGTAACCAAAGCTGTAAGACCTCAAAGGCATGTAAAAATTTATAAGACCTTACAAAAGGCATAAATCCCGATCTTAAAGTTAAGGCTATATATAGAACTTATAAGACCCCTAAAAAGGCATACCCTCGATATAGACGCCGAAACTACCTCACTCGAGGACTGAAAGGCTTCGGCCAAACACAATGACTGCGGTCACAAGGCTGTACCAGCCAAACTAATGCGACTCGGGGACGCCCGACCGTCGCTACAAAATCACAGGCCTTCAATTACTTCGAAAGAACTTCGAAAAGAACCGGTTAAAATAGGCTACCCTCGACACAGGCAAAAGGGCTTCGACCATGTCAGCTCCAGAACTATAGGCTTTGAAACACTCAGCCACCGAGCAAGACCTCTCGAGGTGCTCGATCACCGCCATATAACGACTCGCAATCGAGGTTTTATCGAACCGTCGAAGAGTCAGGCAAATGCAAATCCAAAAATCCTTAACGAGGGAAGAATAAAGCCTATATTAGAGGTCGTACCGACCCTAATGCGTAAGAGCCACTGCCGCCAGCTCACATAAAAGATCATACCAACCTAAAGCGTAAGAGCCACTGCCACCAGCTCACATAAAAGGTCGTACCGACCTAAAGCATAAGAGCCACTGCCGCCAGCCCATGTAAAAAGTCGTACCGACCAATCGTGTAAGAGCCTAAGGGCCAGCCTTAAAATCAAAAACTTAAGGGTCAAGGGGCTCGAGTCGAAACCCGACTAGGAGATTGAACCCAAAAAAGTTAAACACATATGCCTAAGAACAAAAGCATAAGAGCTTAAACGTCGGCTTACACTAAAAGGTCATCCCGACCAAGCACGTAAGAGCCTACGGGCCAGCGGAATAAAGCCCGGGGCCATTGAATAGACCTAAGGGTTCTTCTTCCAAAAACCGGTTCATCTGGCTAAAGACTGACAAACATCAAAGCGAAGGGAAGTGCATGAAAAATGAAGCCGCAAGGCTTCCTTTGATATATATATGCGAAAAATACAAACTCCATTTATAATGATTCCTGAAAGCACTATACACATAATCGGTAAAGGAAGGCCTAATCTACGTCCTCCTCGGGGACTATGGCCCGTCACCTTCTTTTTCGCTATCATTGCCATCGGACAGAAGGGACTTAGCGTCAGACTTGTTCGCCTTTGCCTGCTTTACCTCTTTCGAGAGGTCAAAGCCCCTAGCATGAATCTCCTCGAGGGTTTCCCTTCGAGATTTGCACCGAGCATACTCCCTACTCCTGCCCTCACGGTCAAGAGCCCTCATCAGCTCAGCTTAAGCATCGGCCGCATCCTTCAGATAAATGGACACTTTCTTATCGTCCTTAGTTCGGCTCATTACGGATTTGGCCTTCACCTTCTGAAGCTCAGACTCGAGCCTTGATATCATGTCCGCTCGGACCAAGTTGTTTTCACAAGCTACGTGAAGTTGCACTTCGAAGGCAGAAGTTTTTGACAAAGCGACCTTTTTTCGCCACGACCTCAGCATCCACCCGAGCCTCCAATTCATTGCACTGACGCTTAATTTGGGCAATTTCACTCTCAAGGCGTTCCAGGCTCTCTGACATCTTCTACAACTGGAATAAACGAAACATCAGCCTCTGGGATAGAAAAGGGAACATGCACCCCTAAGAACAAAATTTACCTGCTCTTCAAGGTAGCTTTCATAGTTCAGGCTTCGACTCGCCTCATACCGCAAGTGTGCCAACTCATCCTCCTTGTCATCACAAAGGAGCCTAAGGGATTTCTCCCCATCCACGGCTTCCTGCAGCCCGACCTCACAACGAAGCAGCTCAGATTTGAGCTTGTTTAAAGCCTACGAAGGAAAAACTCAATAAAAGAATAAAGTTACAAAAACCAAGGAATCAACACGACCGGCCAAAACTCACCTCAGAGTAGAGCCGCTGGGCTTCCTTAAAAGTCGAGCGCACATCCGCTAGTCTGGTTCCATCAACCCCAGTAAACCACTCCTGGTCGGGACACGGTCGCTCGTTACATGCGATCCCTGGCCTCGAGCATCCCTCGAAGTACCTTCGACGGAAGGAGAAGCCGGCGGCAGAGAACCCTCATTCCTCGCCTCGGGCGTTGCAGGTTCGGCTAAGGCATCCTCACTAAGCCTCCGGACTGGACTCATCCTGCTATAAGCATCGTCACTCTGCGGAGGCTCTTTTCGCTTATTGTTATTATTCGGCCCCGAAGCTGATGATTCTTCCCCCTCTCCGGGAAGGCACGATCTCACCTCAGAGAACCCACCAATACCAACAAAGACGGAATCAATACGCTTAAAAGGGGAATGCTTTCCAAAGAAAGAGCAAAATCGCATAGCCCGTACCGTGGTGTTTTGCCTTCCATCTGCCCTTAAACAGATGTCGCCACTTACGACCATCATAGGTCGAATGGATCACCAACTTCCGAGCCCAATATTTCATGTTGGGGACCTCGTAGGGCGTCCGTGAAATTGCTGCAGAAAGGGAATGAAAAATGCATTTATGGAGCTCGCCTCCGCCATGAACAAAACGATCTAAACAACAAAGACACAAGTGTACCACTTACGTGCAAAATTCCATTCCTTGGGAAATGGCAGGAACTCCATCGGGATAATGTCAGCAGTCCGTACTCGAGTGAATCGGCTCATCCATTCCCGGTCCCCATCTTCTTCGTCATCAATGATGAAAGGCTTAGTGGATTGGCATCGCAGGGTTAGTAGGCCTCGATGGTGAAAAGTCCGATACAGCCTGATAAGATGATTAAGTGTAAAATCGAGCCCTGCCCCCTCCGCAAAGAATCGTATCATCAGTACTATACGCCAAAATGACGGGCAAATCTGAGCCAAGGTAGCCCGATACATCCGATAGAAATCGAGCACAACCCTGTCGAGGGGGACCAACGTGAAGGGGTACGTGTATACGTTTACAAAACCCCTTGGCACGGTCCATAATGCTCTCTTCCAGGGAAGGTACCTGCAGTACTACTTTCTTCCCCCATCCGCAATCTTTTCTCACTGACTCAAGATGCTCCTCTCCTATCAGAGAGGTAAGCTTTGAAGCATGCTCCCAATGCCCCTGGGCATTGGGAGGTTTTTCTGTAGGAAAACTCCCCCTCAAAGCGAAATGTCCTAAAGGCGGCTCGCCTGACTCCGGCGACACACCACCAACCAAGCAGGGATCAGAGGCAGAACTCCCTTCTCCTTGCTGGACGAATCCTGGCGCAGCAACCATAACTGTGGCAAAGTCAGAAAATTGGAGCGGAAAATCTGAGCAAGGATTCCCAAGTTAAAGTAGTGGAGAACCTAACACAGAGAGGAGAACTCTATACTCAGGATAGCGGAATCCTCAAAAAAGGGAAGACAAACCTATATATAGGTACCGGCGCGATCGCCTCGGTCGTCTTATAACCATGTCATGCAATTTATGTGGTGAACGACATTTCGGGGATCAAAAACCCTTGCATCAACAAGCCTCGTGATGATACCCGATCTCGAGGGCCTCTATCAGAAGGAAGATAGACTCTAAGGAGCCATTGATATCATAACAAGCCTCGAGATGGTACCCGATCTCGAAGACCTCCATCAAAAGGAAGATAGGCCCTAAGGAACCATTGATATCACTAGAAGCCTCGAGATGGTACCCGATCTCGAGGACCTCTGTCAAAAAGAAGGATAAGTTCTAAAAAACCTACTCATGTGGGCTTGACCTCGAGGTGGTACCCTACCTTAAGGATTTCTGCTATTGCAAGTGTGGGTCAATTACCCGATCATCTGGCCCCTGAGCTACCTAAGCTTGAGTCAAGTTTTACTCAAACACTACTGATAAAACCTTAGGGCTATTTCTCGCCTTCGGGTCCAGTTAAACGTCCTCTCAGTTACTTTAATCCAGGGGTTATCTGAACCCAGGCGAACCCTCGTCCGTGGTCTATGTGCAATGCCTTAAGGTTATATCCGCTCTAAGTTCAAAGAAAGTTTTCGGGTCACCCGAGCTTGAGCAAACTCTCGCTCGGGGACTGCTTTCAAAAGCGTAAAGGCTATCTTTATTATCGAATGACCGAGCGAGTTCCCCCACGAGGACTATCGACGGGGTCTAAAAGGTTAGGTTTTGTTCTACAAATTCAAAGCCCTATTCTCACTCGGCAATCCCAGCGGCCTAAGCTTGTATCTATCCAACCCTGGCTCAGTTCGAGGGATGACAAAGGGCTCCACAGGATATCGTACTAATCAATCAGGAACCAAGGAAATACCTACACCCGGGCCCGATATTCAGACCGATCGGTGGAGTCATGCACTCAGATTCTTCACAAACGCAAATAAAGGAAAATCCAACATAAATCAGAGACAAATTGAAGAAACTTCTTTGAATTAATAAACGTTGGTTACAAAAGGCCCGTAAAAGGACCTTACACACGATTAAAAAAGCCCACGAGGAGTCCTTACATAGAAACAAAGAAGCAAAAGTAACAGCTAAAAGTCTAAACTACTCTCGGGAGTACGTCCTCGGGAGCAATGCCTTCGAGAGTCATATCTCCAGAAGCCTCATCTCACCCCCCCCTCGATGGCGTCTTAAAGGATGAGGAAGAAGCAAAAAAAGATGAAGAAAAAGTCGTGGCTTGCCAAAGAGCAAAAGCTTTTACCAGACCAAGGAAAATACGGCCTAATAGAAGGTTTGGAGAGTGTAGGCCCTACCTGCATGGCTACTTTGATTCCACTTTGTGGGACATTACGCCGTGAAAGTTAGTAGCCGGTTGTGCCGCATCACCCCACGGAAAGCAAAAGGGATGAGGCGCCACTCCAGGCTGAAGTAGGGAGGTGAGCAGTGGTGTAAAGTTCGAACGTCCTCCTGAGCAGCGGTGTAAAGTTCGAATACCTTCCTGGGTAGGAAGAAATCGGTGCCCCTATCTCGTCGTTTCGAGCCAACAACGACAGCAGTAACAACAACAACAACAACAAACCAGTGCGATCCCGCTCAGTAGGTGAAAGCTCTGAGAAAGAGCCATGGCACAACTGGCAAAAATGCCGTCGTATGACCTTGCGACCACAGGATTTAATCATGGGAGTAAAAATGGATGAAGATGAAGAGAAGTAAGGCCCCGAAGACTGTTGAAGAATGATTGAATGATGTTTTGGTTCAACAAAGCTTCCATTTATAGAAAGGAGGGAGTGTAACCAACAGCGCAATCAATGCCTCTAGGAAATGTGCCGACAGCGCAATTAATGTCTTGGGAGAACGGATCGGCAGACGCAATCAATGCCTGTTGGGAAACAGATCAGCGGCGATATTATCGCCTTGAGAAAGTGAACTGGCGCTACATCAAGTGTTCCTCGGAAAGTTGTGTCGATGGGACGTCTCAGTTATCGAAAAAGCAGATGTCATGAGCATGACATCATCACAAGAGGCTCGAGGGGATCGGTGTCAAGATCGTTTCTTATCTTTTTATTCTAAGAAACGCGGGGACTATCTGTATACGGTAAAAATCAGAGGGCTCGATTTGGTGACCACTGGGGCGCATAAAAAAAGACCACCCCCGGGAGGCTCGAATTCTAGCTCGGAGTTCGTCGCCGAGGGTTCGTGACGATCGGCCTCGAGGCAGTACAAACCAACGGCTGCGACGCACCAGCGGGAAGTTCCCAAGGCACATGGTCAAGACTGACAAAGCCTGCAAGGGAAACACTAGTCTGTACCAGACTAGTATTTAGCTGTTCCAACTATGTTTCTTTGTAATAATTACTCATGTATTAGGATGGGATTTCCCTCCTTATAAAAAGGGGATCCTTATAATTTTGTAAAGACACACAAGATACTTCATTCAATACAAGAACATTCTTTCTGCTTAAACATACTCTCTATTTGACTATGTTGCTTACATTTATTGCTTTATTTACATTTATTGTGTATCACTAATCGTTTTTCATCTATTGCTCGTTATTGGCCATAAAGAGCCGCAATCACAACCCTAATAGTTGTTAATCCCCCATCGACAGCCCTTAGCCGGGCATCTAACTTGGCATTGAGGCCCCGCACGCGGTAGCTCGAGGCCCCGATTCTCAACTGTTTGGTTTGGTTTCTAAAGCCATCTTCAATCTCTTATTTTATTTTCTAACCCCGTCACTTAGCATCCACTGCTTAACAACCAGCATAAAAATAGATCACATATTTTTAAAACCATAAAATCAAATCTAATTGTTATTACCATTTTCAAGGTAAACATGTATGGATTGATTGTCTTCCTGCTATGCCATGTTAGATTGTCGTGTCAAGATAGTCAGGTTGCAATTTCCAAATGAAGAAGTCTTAGAGTGGAAGGGTAGTTCAGCATCGCTTGTAGGTAAGTTTATTTATTACCTTAAGGCACAATGAATGATCAGTAAGGGGTGTCTAGCCTATTTTGCTCACATTATTAATCCAGAATCAGAACCACCAGCTCTTTAGTCAGTGCCAATTATTAGAGAATTTCCAAAAGTTTTACCAGATGACCTTCCGGACTTCCTCCTAAAAGAATCATAGACTTTGGCATCGATCTTATGCCAGGCACTCAACCCATATCTATACCTCCTTCTAGGATGGCTCCAGTAGAACTTAATGAGCTGAGGGAACAGTTGAAAGACCTTCTTGATAAGGGCTTCATGAGGCTGAGCATTTCACCGTGGGGTTCCCCGGTCTTGTTTGTCAAGAAGAAAGATGAGTCTCTCAGAATATGCATCGACTATCGGTAGTTGAATAAAGTTACCATAAGAATTGATGATTTATTTGACCAACTTCAGGGTGCAAAGTACTTTTTAAAGATAGAATTAAGATTGAGGTACCATCAATTGAGAATTAGAGAAGAGTATATATCTAAAACAACCTTTAGAACTCGCTATGGGCATTATGAATTTCTAGTAATGTCCTTCGCGTTGACAAATGCTCCAACTGCATTCATGGACCTCATGAATAGAGTTTTTAAGCCATTCCTTGACACCTTTATTATCATATTTATAGACGATATTTTGGTATACTCTATAAGCAAGTA
Organism: Nicotiana attenuata; assembly: GCF_001879085.1. Classification (NCBI taxonomy): domain Eukaryota; kingdom Viridiplantae; phylum Streptophyta; class Magnoliopsida; order Solanales; family Solanaceae; genus Nicotiana; species Nicotiana attenuata. Next base: position 41,206 of record NW_017673752.1, read on the forward strand.
AGATCATGCAGAACACCTCAAGATAGCCTTGAAGACCTTGAAGGAGAATGAGCTTTATGCCAAGTTTTCAAAATATGAGTTCTGGTTGCAGTCAGTTGCATTCTTAGGCCACGTGGTATCTAGTGAAGGCATAAAAGTAGACCCTCAGAAGACAGAAGCGGACAAGAACTGGCTAAGTCCGACAACGCCAACCGAAATTAGAAGTTTCTTTGGGTTAGCTGGCTACTATAGAAGGTTTATAGAGGGATTTTCCTCCCTTCCAACTCCATTAACTCTATTGACTCAGAAAGCAGTTAAGTTCCAGTGGTCAGACGCTTGTGAGCAGAGTTTTCAAGAGTAAAGAAGAGGTTGACCACTGCACCTATGTTAACCTTGCCGACAGGTTTGGGTGGGTTCAAAGTGTATTGTGATGCCTCCAGAGTTTGTCTCAGTTGTGTTCTTATGCAAGATGGAAAAGTTATTGCTTATGCTTCCAGGAAGCTAAAGAATCATGAGAAGAACTACCCCACACACGACTTGGAGCTTGCAGCAGTGGTGTTTGCATTAAAGATATGGTGACACTACCTATATGGCGAGCATTGTGAAGTATTTACAGATCAAAAAAGCCTCCGACACATTTTCAAGCAGAAAGAGTTAATTTGAGACAGAGAAGGTGGCTCAGTTATTGAAGGATTATGACATCAATATCTTTTATCACTCAGGCAAAGCTAATGTGGTAGCATATGCACTTAGTAGGAAGGCAATGGGTGTTTTGGCCCATATTGCATTACAAAGGTGACCTTTGGGTCGAGAAATTCAAAAACTAGCAAATGAAGGGATTAGATTGGATGAGGCCAAAGAAGGAGGTATAACTGCTTATACCTTAGCACAATCCTCTCTTTTTGCGCATGTTAAGGCTAAGAAAGATGAAGATCCGTACTTAGTGAAGTTGAAAGAAGGAGTCAGAAACAAAGAAGTCACTACTTTTACTCTAGGAAGTGATGGAGTTTTGAAGTTGAATGATCGGTTATGTGTGCCTGATGTGGATGGTCTTAGGAAGGCCATAATGGAAGAAACTCATAGCTCGAGGTACTCTTTCCACCTAGGTGCTACCAAAATGTATCTGGACTTGAAAGAGTTGTATTGGTGGAAAGGCATGAATAAGCAAGTAGCAGATCATGTGGCCAAATGTTTGAATTGCTAGCAAGTCAAAGCCGAGCACCGGAGACATGGTGGCCTAGCTCAGGATATAGAGATACCACAGTGGAAATGGGAGATGATTAATATGGATGTCGTAGTAGTTCTGCCTCGCACATATCTTAAGCGTAATTCAATTTAGGTTATCATAGACCAACTCACAAAGTCCGCCCATTTCCTACTAGTAAAGACGACAGATTTCGTAGAGCAGTATGCGCAGTTGTTCATTAAAGAAATAGTCTGATTGCATGGTACTCCTATTTCACTCATATCTAACAGAGGCCCTCAGTTCACAATTCATTTTTGGAAGGTATTTCAGAAAAGATTAGGTACCAAGGTCAATTTGAGCATCGCTTTCCATCCACAAACCATTGGTCAGGCAGAAAGGACCATTTAGACTCTCGAAGATATGTTGCATGCACGTGTTATAGATTTTGGAGGTAATTGGGATGATCACATGCCACTTATAGAATTTGCATACAATAACAACTATCAGGCGAGCATTGGTATGGCTCCTTATGAAGCGTTGTATGGGCGAAGATGTAGGTCTCCAGTGGGTTGGTTTGAACCAATAGAGGTGTCGTTGATCGGTCCAGAGTTTGTTTGTGAGGCCTTAGAGACAGTTCAGCTAATCATAGAAAGACTGAAAGCGGCTCAGAGTCATCAAAAGTCCTATTCTGACAAGAGGCATCGTGACTTAGAGTTCATGGTTGGTGACAAGGTGTTTCTGAAAGTTTCACCAATGAAAGGAGTTATGAGATTTGATAAGAAAGGAAAACTTAGTCCTAGATTTATCGGACCTTATGAGATTATAGAAAAGAAGGGAAAAGTGGCTTATGAGCTAGCATTGCCCATTGAGTTGTCCTCTGTTCATCCTGTCTTTCATGTGTCTATGCTTAGAAAATACATTCATGACGAGTCGCATATAATACCCGCCGACACCATAAAAATTAAAGAAGGCTTGACTTATGAAGAGGTACCTATAGAAATTCTCGATAGGCAAGTAGGAAAGTTGAGAACAAAAGATATAGTATCGCTAAAAGTTTTGTGACATAATCATGATTCAAAAGAGGCTACGTGGGAGGTTGAGGAAGATATGAGGAAAGAATTATCCTTATTTATTTGAGGAACAAGGTATGTGAACCTAGTTTGGCTTGGTATTTATATTTCATTTATTAAATACAAGTTAGCATGTGTTTATGTCCATGCTAGGTTACACTTAGTTGTCGAAGTAATTTAGTTTCTGTTCGAGTATATTTAGTTTTTAAATAATTTAGTACCATGCTAGAGTACATTTAATTCATTAAAGTTATTTACTTTTTGCTGAAGTGTTGTGCTTTAGATTTTGGTTGGTTATTGTGATACCTCATTGCTGGAGTGTGGTAATTAGTTTATGAGCTGTGTATGGAGCCTATGAATGGCCTACTATGGTATATTTGATTTTTGTTAGTGTAGTTGTGGTATTGGTAACAGGGATATTTTTGGATAGTCCAATTTAAAGAGGAGACTGCCGAAATTTTTAAATATTTAGGGAGAGAGCCAAAATTTTGAGTCCTTTTGGAAAGTGAGTGGTGCTAAAAAAAACTTAAGAAGTTCAAGGACTTACGGAATGATTGTTCGCTTAAGAATAAGGCCATAGTAACATCCGAGGATGAATGTTATTAAGGAGGGAAGATTGTAACATTCGTCAAATCTATAAAAGTTTCAAGACACGCTCAATATAAAATTTATTATTTTTGTCTTGCCTTGAGTGCATAAAAATTATACTTCTATTATGGATTTAAACCCTTGTGATTGACTTTTTAGTTACTTTTCTATTTATAAATACTTGGATATATAATTAAGAAAGTATTAATAATTTTAATATTATTAATTATTAAAAGTGGGTACCATTAAATACTTGTTAAGTCATAACAAAGACTTAAGAATTGGGCTTAAAGCCCATTGAGTGGTCTGTCCTATTGTAAGAAAAAGAAAAAGGCTTAAAGCCTTAAGCCTTAAGCCTTGGACGAAAGAGGGGTTAGAGAAATTTTCAAAAAATTCAAAGTAACCAGAGAAAAGACTTCTACGGACAAGAATAAGAAGCACGTCCTAGCAAGGTACTCATGCATGCAACGAAAATCCTAGGCTTCTTTACAAATAATTAGTTCTTGAACAAAGATATATGAAATTTTCTATTGTCAATTATCCTATACTAGTAGTAGGTAAGAGTTGAATTGTTAATTCCCTTTTTTTTGTATCAATAATAAATTCCATATTTAGGTGTGAAATTTTAAAATTAATCTAAATGTACTGGTTGTTGTAATCGATTGTTTGACGGGTATAAATTAGACTGCGGCCTATGTATTGGCTCGAGGAGTTTTGAGGTGAGTTGATATAACCCTTTACTAAAGTGGTTTAACTCACAGAAGCACGCATACAAGGTGTTTGATGAATTGCTTAAAAGAGTTAATATATACTTAATTGAAACGAGTGAGTATCTATTAACTTAGAATTGTTCTAGCTAAAGTTTAGATGATTTATTTTGATATATGTGCATAGACTTTCAGACTTTTGTGTTATTCTTATATGCCATTTCCATGTTGAAACTTTATGAAGAAGCAAGAATCTTTAGAAATACTTTGAATGTTTATTTTATATTTTTGCCATGCTTTACATTTAAGGATACCAATATGAGTATATATATGTTGTTCCAGAAAATATTTGGACTTGAATGGTCAAGAAAGTTGAGAAGTTGAATTAGATCCTAGCAAGGTCACACAGAATAATTTATTATTAAAGTATTTTTGGGAGTATCCTCTATTCTGAGAAGGGTCATCGTCCAGGCCGAGGGTCTTGATCAAGACGTTGACTTCCTGAAACTACTTGTACCAAAGTAGGGAACACACAAGCCGAGTGTCTCATTGCAGAGAATTCATTTAGCCAGGCTAAGGTATGATACATGAGCGGTGAGAACCATGAAGTGAGTGGCAACTCGTGGATTGTGCCTATTCGACCAGGTTGGGATCGAACTTGTGCTGATCACACGGTGACTAAGACATAAATAAGTCAGGATAGTTGGAACTCCCGAAGCATAAAGTGAAGTACTTTTTTTGTAGATAAGAAAGAAAAAGAAAATAATTTCTTTTAGAATATTCATAAACTGTTGTTATGCAATTATTTTAGAATTGTTCGTAGAAACTTTATGTTTTCCATGTATTTAGAATCTTTTCTTGTAATGTATATTTTATTAAAGTTTCGTCCCTTGTCGTTGAGACTCATTGAGTACAATGGATGGTACTGATGTTCTCTTTTGAAAACTACTTCTACAACGTAGGAACCGATTTTGCATGCGAGGAGGCTATGGGTTAGGACTTCCCTCACTTTCAGTGCTAGTGGTGAGCTCCACATTTGTTCGTGGAGTACTCCTTTGAGTCGTCATTAGTTAGCTATTTCTTTGCTTACTTGGAGAAATGGCCATAAAATCTCATGTGTTGAGCAGTGCGTCAATTTATCAATAGAGGCTTCATAGACACAGTCAGTGAGTTAAGAGTAAGGTGTTTTTGATAATAACTCAGTATTTCAGTAGTTACTACGAATAAAGTATTGGATTTAGTTTACTTTAGATATTCAAATTAATTAAAAGTATTTGGTTAAAGTATTGCCTTGTTACGTATAATGTTTGAGATTATAATAGTTTTGATAAGAACATATGGTTCGCTCGGTCAAATTTAGCGACCGGGTGCCAGTCACGGCTTGTTTAGAAAATGGGCCGTAACAAATAGTGTCCATATAGTACACTGTAACATATAAGTTCAAGAATGTTGCACAAGAGGAAAAAGAAGCAGCAACACCATAATTTGAGACAATGACTATCTTCAAATAATTTCAGCTTTGAAGTATATTTGTGTAGTCCAGCTAAACAGTATAGCTGCCTGCTTGCCCTATATCCTCTATATACTGAAAGATTTCCACAGAATGAGCATGATCATATACTAATACCACTGTGTGAAAGCCAACTAATACATATAAAGGAACATTGAAGATAATGGCAAAAGCAGGCACACTCAAGCAATGAGTAGTCATCAGGGCTATCCTCTTTGCAATCATAATCCTTTGATTAGAGATATGAGCTTTGTCTATGTTCAGTAACCTCCTCCATGCACTAGGCATTTCAGAGAAGGAATTCGGCAGGTTATGGGTTATCACATATTAGGACTCGGCAGGTTATGGGTTATCTATATTTGGTATTGGTTCCATATTTCGTGCACGCGCGCCCGAGTTGACATCTGTTGATTTTTTGAGAATTTATCAAAGATCGAAGCTTTATTTATTGGGATAGCTTACTATAGCATTTTTTCACTTCCTTGGATGATGTTTGGTTTGAGTTTGCGTGATTGGAGGGCTAGAGCATGATTTTTACATGATTTGAGGTTAAAGATTAGCCCAGATGAGGCAAGTGTCTTGCCTATCTTTGTTGAGGGATTTTCCTAATAAATGATATTGTTTGCTACATGCGAGGGTGATGTATATGCGAGGTGACAAGAGTATATGCATGTGTCAGGTTTATCAATGCTTAAGGTAGATTATATGCTTCTTTGTGCCTTGTTGAACCTTGTGATCTTTTTGACTTACGTCTTACTTGATTTCAATGATAACATGAGTACAAATATTCATGCTAGAGAAAATGTTTTTTTACATCTTAATTAAATATGATGAACTAATTTTTGAGATTGATGATGTGCCTAATTTGGCCGTAGCAATACCTATATTATGAACACATATCTCTATCAGTTATTCTGGTGATACTTGGGTTCCATATTTACATGGGAGATCATGTTTAAGTTTTGTTGAGATACTTGAACATTATGATTCATGAAATATTGGCTCGCCTATTGGTGTAAAAGCTGTGATTATCTCTCACATCGTGTATTATGCTTAATCACTCTTCTTGATGTTTTTATGCTTTCTACCTTGCTTGGTATTATTTTATATTACTTTGTGAGGAGGACTGAATTGCACTAAGGGTATTTCCGTGCATGTGAGGAAGAGTGATTTTTGCACGAAGGGTGTTTCCATACTTTTTGATGTTATTATTAATATTGGAACGAAGAGTGTATATGTGCAAGCGAGGATGAGAGTATATGACACGAAGGGTATTTCTGTGCAAGTGATGATGACAGTTCATGGCACGAAGGGTGTTTCCGTGCAGGTGAGGACGAGGGACATGCATTACATTTGTGTTGTCTTCCTCTCACATACGTACTGATGCCTTTACCTGGATTGTTATGGTTTCATCTATGCCTGCTATTTTGTTTGTTGTTGTCACCAAATAACGACCCGGTCGGTCATTTTGAGTGTTGTAGCCCCCTTCCCCAATTTAATGCTCCTTTTGTGCTTTACAATTGTTATATGACTTACCGGGTTAGTTGGTCCGGGTTCGGAGAGATTTCAGAGTGAATTGAGATACTTAGTCTCATAATGGAAAGCTTAAGTTGGAAAAGCTGACCGGATGTTGACTTATGTATAAACGACCCCGGATTTGAGTTTCGATAGTTCCGTAGCTCCGTTGAGTGATTTTGGACTTAGGAGCGTGTCCAGATTGTGATTTGGCGGTCCGTAGTAGAATTAGGCTTGAAATGGCGAAAGTTAGAATTTTGAAAAGTTTGACCGGGAGTGGACTTTTTGATATTGGGGTCAGATGGGATTTTCGGAAGTTGGAGTAGGTTCATGGTGTTATTTGTGACTTGTGCGCAAAATTTGAGGTCAATCAAACGTGATTTGATAGGTTTCAATGTCGTTTGTAGAATTTGGAAATTTCAAAGTTCATTAGGCATGAATTGGGGTGCGATTCATGTTTTTGATGTTGTTTGAGGTGATTTGAAGGCTCGACTAAGTTCATATCGTGTTTTAGGACATGTTGGTATGTTTGATTGAGGTCTCGGGGGTCTTGGGTGACTTTCGAATGGTTGATAGATCATTTTTGGACTTGGCTTGATGGCTGAAGATTGCTGGTGTAATTGTTCTGGTTCCCTCTTACGCGTTCGCGAGACTGGTCTCGCGTTCGCGAAGTGCACCTGGAGGCTGAGGAGAATTTGTTCGTTGCGTTTGCGAAGGTTGGGCAGAGTATGCATCGCGAATACGATATGTGGGACGCGATCGCGAAGAAGAGAGGAGGCAACTGGGGATCCCATACTTTTGGTCTATGCGTTCGCGAGGGTGAGGCCGAGTTTGTGATTAGTAAGGTCAGTAAATCTTTGCGTTCGTGAGTTAGTAGACGTGTTCGGGAAGGGTTAATTTAAAGGGCAGTCAGAGTGTTCTATGCGAACGCGAGAGGAAGGTCACGTTCGCGATGAAGGTATCACTGGGCAGTATAAAAAGATTCAAAAACGAGGGTTTCCAGGATTTTCACCATTTCTAACATTTTCTAGCTCGGTTTTGGAGATTTTTGAGAGGATTTTCAAGGGGATTCTTGAGGTAAGTTCCTTGTGTTCATTTTTCTTCAATAATTATGTTTCCCCACTGATTTTTCCACCTAGTTGGTGTGTTTTGAGGTGTAATTTGGGGGTTTGAGGCTAGGAATTTGGAGAGTTAATTTTAGGAATTTGAGTGATTATTTGGTGTTGGATTTTTATGAATTTGGTATGGTTAGACTTGTGGTTGAATGGGCTTTCGGGTTTTGTGACTTTTGTCGGATTTCGAAACGTGGGTCCGGGGGGCCGGGTTTGAGCCGATTTCGGATTTTGAGCTATAACTTCGTAATTTCTTGTAGAATTTATTCCTTTAGCCCGCATTGATTGTATTGTACTGCTTGTGTCTAGATTCGGGTCATTTGGAGGCTGATTTCCGAGGCAAAGGCGTGTTGGAGTAGAGTTTTGCTCGGACAGAGGTAAGTAACATTTCTAAACTTGGTTCTGAGGGTTTGAAACCCTAAATTTTGGGTTATGTGATTGACATTGAGGTGACGCACATGCCAAGTGACGGGCGTGCAAGCGTGCACTGTGAGAATTGTGACCTGGTCGATTCCATGGCACTGTATAGTGGTCCTATCTTGTTGATATCAGTGTTTTCACCATGTGATGAAGTAATTGAGCTGTCAATCAAGCTAGAGATCATGTTTAGGCTATATGCTGGTTCTGTTGGGACCCGTAGTGGTTGTTTCTTGCTATTGACTTACTGATTTCATTGATATTTCGTACTCAGTCATATCCATTCATTTCTTAGCATATCTCAGTCTTTGTTGCTACTTATTGATACATCATGTCATCATGTTCGGGCTAGTTTCATGACATTTGTGAGTCCGTGAGAGAGAATGGAGAGATTGATGACTGAGTGAGTCTAAGAGCCTGATTATGAGTGATATTTATGGGAACAGGCTGCACGCACAGCGGTTATACTGATTTATGATAGCGCTTGGGCTGAAGGAGCCCATCCGGAGTCTGTACACACCCCTAGTGAGCGCAGTTGATATTATTGAGGGATGGATCTTCCCCAGCCATGGATCTTGTCCGAAGCATTATATACCTGGAGATGGATTGTCTCCACGGGCTGGATTGGCCCTACTCAGTACTGGGTGACCGATGGTCAGTGATGTATATATTTCAGGATGAATCTTCCCTTGCCCGTATGGGCCATATGCAATACTGAGTGATCGAGAATTTGAGAGTGTGAGAACATGAGGCTGTCAACATGGTGCATCACATATAGCATGTGCATTGGCATGTAGAAGTAGAGGAGTTATATTCTTCATGTCATTTAGATTTGATCTATTTTACTGTTTCAAGTTATCTGTTTAACTTGAGAGCATGCCTACTTTTCTGCACTATTATTTCTATATTGAACTGCCCCGGTTGAGTTCGTCACTACTATCAGTTCAAAGGTTGGATTTATTACTTATTGAGGTTGGTTGTACTCACGCTATACCCTTGCAACTCGTGTGCAGATCCAGATGCTTCCGGTCACGGCGGCTATTGAGTGAGGAGTCAGGATCTCGGGAGACTATCGAGGTAGCTGCATGGCATTCGCAGGCTTTGACTCTCCTTGATTATCTTTATTTATATTTCAGTTCTCTTTCCTTAGACATTGTAGTAGACTGTATCCTATTATAGATTCTCATGTACTCGGTGACACCCCAGTTTTGTGAGAAATTTATATTGAGTTGCAGATTTCTTTCTGTTTTTAAAAGGTTTTTCTTAAAACATTAATTTCTTCCGTATTTATTTTTCAAAGATTTTACTGTGTTAAAATTGTTGAGTAGTGGCTTGCCTAGTTCCACGACAGGCGCCATCACGACGGTTGGTTTTGGGTCGTGACAAGTTGGTATCAGAGCCTAGGTTACATAGATCTCACGAGTCATGAGCAGGTTTAGTAGAATCTTGCGGATCGGTACAGAGACGTCTGTAATTATCTTCGAGAGGCTGCCGAACCTTTAGGAAACTTCACATTCTTGAATTCTTGTCGTGCGAATCTGTTTATTCTAGTAACTAAACTTATGCTATTCTATTCTCTCACAGATGGTGCGGACACGTACTACTGGACAAGATGGACAACCACCAGTACCACTAGCTAGGGCCGCGAGAGGCCGAGGTCTCGATAGAGGCTGTGGTAGGGGCAGAGGCGCAGATCGTAAACCTGCAGACCCGCCAGTCGCTCCAATTCAGGAGCAGGTACCAGATACAGTTGAGCCAGTGGGCCAGCTCATGCACCAGCTGTGCCAATCGTGATTCCAGGCCTTCAAGAGGCCTTGGCTCAGATTCTGACCGTGTCCACCAGTCTTGCTCAGGCGGTCTCTGTTCCGGCCGCAGCAACCACTTCCCAGGCTGGGGGAGGTACTTAGACTCCCGCCGCCCATACATCAGAGCAGGTGATGCAGGGACTCTAGACACCGGGGGCACTACCAGCCCAGCTGGTTGACACTGCTCAGGACCATGTGGTTCCTGTTATGACTAATGATGAGCAACGGAGACTAGACAGGTTAGAGAGACTCCAACCACCATCTTTTAGTGGGGCAGAGTCGGATGATTCTCCGTACAGCAGGTATTTCGGAGACCAGTGGGGTCTCGTTCACTACTTTTCAATTCACTGGGACTGCCTTCAGCTGGTGGTAGGCTTATGAGAGGCGTAGGCCAGTCGGTGCAGTGCCACTTACATGACAGGAGTTCTCCGTTCTCTTTTTGTAGAAGTATGTGCTGTAGTGTCGTAGAGAGGAGCTGCGCAGACAGTTTGAGCATTTACATCAAGATGATATGTCTGTGATGCAGTACGAGATGAGGTTTTCTGAGTTGGACTGTCATGCAGTTTGGATGGTTCCCACTAATAGGGAGAGGATTAGGAGGTTCATTGATGGCCTCACATATTTGCTGCGGTTGTTTATGACTAGGAAGAGGGTGTCTGGTGCTACTTTTGACGAGGTTGTCGATATTGCTCGACATTTAGAAATGGTCCGTAGCCAGAAGCGGGATGATATGGAGGCTAAGAGGCCTCATGGATCAGGTGGTTTTAGTGGTATTCCTTCTGGAGGTCAGTTCTACCACGACAGGGGTCTTCCTTATAGGCATGCTTAGACGGCTCGTCCAGTTCACCGTGGTGCATCATTTGACCATGGTTCACACAGTTCTCAGTAGGGTCACTCATCTCTCAGTGCCCTTCCAGCTCAGAGTTCGTCTCATGGACCATCAGCTTAGGGTTCATCTATATCGGGTCCTTCTAGCAGTTATCCTGGTGCTCGGGACTCCCTTCAGTCCCACCGCCATTCACAGGGAGAGGTTGCTTTGAGTGTGGAGAATTATATCACATCAAGAGGTATTGTCCCCGCCTTTCGGGAATGTTTAACTCAGTAGAGGAGTCATATTACGACTTTAGCACTCGTTACTTCACTACCCACCAAACCAACTCGGGGTGGAGCTCAATCAGCTAGGGGTCGCCCTAGAGGGGGAGGCCAATCAGGTGTAGGCCAGGCTCGGTTCTATGCACTCCCTGCCGGACCAGATGCTATTGCTTCAGACACAGTGATCACAAGTATTGTCTCAGTATGCCACCGAGATGCTTCTGTATTATTTGACCCTGGTTCCACCTATTCATATGTATCCTCGTATTTTGCTCATTATCTGGATATGCTTGTGAGTCTTTAGCTTCATCTGTTGATGTATCTACGCCGGTGGGCAATACTATTATTGTGGGCCATGTGTACCGGTCGTGTGTAGTGACTATTGGGGGATTGGAGACTAGAGTTGATCTCTTGCTGCTTAGTATGGTCGATTTTGACGTGATCTTGGGTATGGATTGGTTGTCTCCTTGTCATGCTATTTTAGATTGTCATGCTAAGATCGTGACGTTGGCGATGCCGGGGTTGCCACGGATTGAATGGAGGGGTTCTCTAGACTATGTTCCGGTAGAGTGATTTCATACTTGAAGGCCCAAAAGATGGTTGGGAAGGGTTGTTTATCTTATTTGGCCTTTGTGAGGGATGTTGGTGCTGATACCTTTACTATTGATTCTGTTCTGGCGGTGCGAGATTTTCTAGATGTGTTTCCTGCAGACCTGCCAAGCATGCTTCCCGAAAGGGATATTGACTTGGTGCCAGACACTCAGCCCATTTCTATCCCTCCGTATCGTATGGCACCGGCTGAGTTGAAGAAGTTGAAGGAGCAGCTTCAAGAACTTCTTGATTAGGGGTTTTTTCGGCCTAGTGTGTCACCTTGAGGTGCACCAATTCTGTTTGTGAAGAAGAAGGATGATACTATGAGAATGTGCATTGATTACAGGCAGTTGAACAAAGTCACTATCAAGAACAAGTATCCTTTGTCGCGTATTGATAATCTGTTTGACTAGCTTCAGGGAGAGAGGGTGTTTCTCCAAGATTGATTTGAGGTTTGGGTATCACCAGTTGAAGATTCGGGACTCGGATATTCTTAAGACAACTTTCAGGACCCGTTACGGTCATTATGAGTTCCTTGTGATGTCTTTTGGGCTGACCAACACCCCAGCATCGTTCATGCATCTGATGAACAGTGTGTTTCAGCCTTATCTCGACTCATTTGCTATTGTTTTCATTGATGATATCCCGGTGTACTCTCGTAGCCAGAAGGAGCATGCCCAATATTTGAGGGTTGTGTTACAGCGGTTGAGGGAGGAGAAGCTTTATACCAAGTTCTCCTAGTGTGCGTTTTGGCTTAGTTCAGTGGCGTTCTTGGGGCACATGGTGTCCAGTGAGGGTAAACGACCCCGGATTCGAGTTTCGATGGTTCCGTTAGCTCCATTTAGTGATTTTGGACTTAAGAGAGTGCCCGGATTGTGATTTGGAGGTCTGTAGTAGAATTAGGCTTGAAATGGCAAAAGTTGGAATTTTGAAAAGTTTGACCGGGAATGGACTTTTTGATATCGGGGTTGGATGAGATTTTCGGAAGTTGGAGTAGGTTCGTGGTGTCATTTGTGACTTGTTTGCAAAATTTGAGGACAATCGGACGTGATTTAATATATTCGACGTCGTTTGTAGAATTTGAAAATTTCAAAGTTCATTAGGCTTGAATTGGGGTACGGTTCGTGTTTTTGATGTTGTTTGAGGTGATTTGAAGGCTCGACTAAGTTCATATCGTGTTTAGGACTTTTTGATATGTTTGGTTGAGGTCCCGGGGGCCTCGGGTGAGTTTCGGATGGTTGACGGATCATTTTTGGACTTGGCTTGATGGCTGAAGATTGCTGGTGTAATTGTTCTGGTTTCCTCTTACGCATTCGCGTGAGTGGTCTCGCCTTCGCGAAGTGCACCTGGAGGCTGAGGAGAATTTGTTCTTCACGTTTACAAAGGAGAGGATGCATTCTTGAAGGTTGGGCAGTGTATGCATCGCGAACATGAAATGGGGAACGCGTTCGCGAAGAAGAGAGGAGGCAACTGGGGACCAAATAGTTTTGGTCTACGCGTTCGCGATGAGTAAGGTCAGCAAAGCTTTGCGTTCGCGAGTCAGTCGACGCGTTCGCGAAGGGTTAATTTGAGGGGCAGTCAGAGTGTGCTACGCAAATGCGAGGGGAAGGTCGCGTTCGCGATAAAGGCATCACTGGGCAGTATAAAAAGATTCAAAAACGAGGTTTCGGGATTTTCACCATTTCTAACATTTTTGAGCTCGGTTTTGGATATTTGAGAGGAATTTCATGGGGATTCTTAAGGTAAGTTCCTTGTGTTCATTTTTCTTCAATAACTATGTTTCCTCACTGATTTTCCCACATAGTTGGTGTGTTTTTTAGGTGTAATTTGGGGGTTTGAGGCTAGGAATTTGGAGAGTTGATTTTGGGGATCAGAGTGACGATTTGGTATCGGATTTTGATGAATTTGGTATGGTTAGACTCGTGGTTGAATGAACTACCCGGTATTGTAATTTTTGTCTGATTTCGAGATGTGGGCCTGAGGGCCGGGTTTGAGTCAATTTCGGATTTTGAGCTATAATTTTGTACTTTCTTGTAGAATCGATTCCTTTAGCCCGTATTGATTGTATTGTACTGCTTGTGGCTAGATTCGGGTCATTTGGAGGCCGATTTGCGAGGCAAAGGCGTGTTGGAATAGAGTTTTGCTCGAATTGAGGTAAGTAAACCTTCTAAACTTGGTTATGAGGGTTCGAAAACCTAAATTATGTGTTATGTGATTGGTATTAATGTGACGCACATGCCAAGTGAGGGTCGTGCGGGTGTCCACCGTAAGAATTGTGACCTGGTCGATTCCATGGCACCGTATGGTGGTCATATCTTGTTGATATCAGTGTTTTCACCATGTGATGAAGTAATTGAGATGTCAATCATGCTAGAGATCATGTTTAGGCTATATGCTGGTTCTGTTGGGACCCGTAGTGGTCATTTCTTGCCGTTGACTTACTGATTTCATTGATATTTCGTACTCAGTCATATTCATTCATTTCATATCATATCTCAGTCTTTGTTGTTACTTATTGATACATCATATCATCATGTTCGGGCTAGTTTTATGACATTTGTGAGCCGGTGAGAGAGACTGGAGAGATTGATGACTGAGTGAGGCCGAGAGCCTGATTATGAGTGATATTTATGGGATCGGGCTGCACGCCGCAACAGTTATACTGATTTATGATAGCGCTTGGGCTGAAGGAGCCCCTTCGGAGTCTATACACACCCTCAATGAACGCGGTTGATATTATTGAGGGATGTATCTTCCCTAGACATGGATCTTGTCCGAAGCATTATATACGTGGAGATGGATCTTCTCCACGGGCTGGATTGGCCCTACTTAGTACTAGGTGACCGATGGTCAGTTATGTATATATTCCGGGATGGATCTTCCCTGGGCCGTATGGGCCATATACAATACTGAGTGATTGGGCATTTGAGAGTGTGAGCACATGAGGTGTCAGCATGGTGCATCACATACATCATGTGCATTGGAATGTAGAAGTAGAGGAGTTGTATTCTTTATTTCATTCAGATTTGATCTATTTTAGTGTTTTGAGTTATCTGTTGAACTTGAGAGCATGCCTACTTTTCTGCACCGTTATTTCAGTATTGAACTGTGCCTTTTGAGTACGTCAGTACTTTCAGTCCAAAGGTTGGATTTGTTACTTATTGAGTTAGTAGTACTCACGCTATACCCTGCACCTCGTGTGCAGATCCAGGTGGTTTTCGTCACGGCTGCTGTTGAGTGAGGAGTCAGGATCTCTGGAGACTATCGAGGTAGCTGCATGGCGTTTGCAGGCCTTGACTCTCCTTCATTATCTTTATTGTATTTCAGTTCTTGTTCCTTAGACATTGTAGTAGACTTTATCCTATTATAGATGCTCATGTACTCGGTGACACCCTGATTTTGGGAGAGATTTGTATTGAGTTGCGGATTTATTTCTGTTTTCAAAAGGTTTTTCTTAAAATATTAATTGCTTCCGTATATATTTTTTAAAGCTTTTACTGTGTTGAAATGGTTGAGTAGTGGCTTGCCTAGTTCCACGATATGCGCCATCACGACGGTTGGCTTTGGGTCGTGACACACCTCTATGCCTTTTACTTTATTGCCGTTGTTCTATATATGCCTTCTATTTGTTTATTATTGTTACATACATGCTCCCTTTCTTGTTTGTTATTCTTATATCTATGTCTTCTATCTCTTTTGTTGTTGTTTCGTCTATACCTTCTACCTTATACCTTATTTGCTATTGATATCCATATTCTTCTACCTTATTTGTTATTATTGCATCTATGCCTTCTACCATTACTGTTACCTTTATCTATATGCTTCTATCTTATTTGTTACTGTTATCTTTGTACCTTCTACTTTGTTGTTTCTGTTTGTTGTATGCCTTCTACCTTGTTGGTACTGTTATACATATACTTGGTAAGGATGACATAAATGTACGACGGGTGTTATTGTGCCATTTGATTGGACATACATACATACATACATATATACATATATTTATTGATGATGAGATAAAAGCACAAAGAGTGTTATCGTGCCATTTGATTTGATATCATGAACATACACTTTTATTTTTTCGGGTTGTATACATGGCTTATATTGTTTCCTAGATACTGCTCCTTCGTCGCGGACTTGATTTACTAATAATGGTTAGGTTGCTATGTTGTGTAACATGCCTGCCCCTTCTTTATTTAACTCTTTCATTGTTACTTGTCTTCCTCCTTGTAATGTGCTCTTACTTATGAACTGCACAAGTTAATTAAGTGAGTATCTTTGACTTAAAAACCTCGTCACTATTTCACCGAGGTTAGTGAAGATGCTTATTGAGTACATGGAGTCGTTTGCACTCATATTACACTTTTGCACTTTGCGTGCAGATTCTAAAGCTGAGTCACTACGAGAGACGAAGCCTAGCGTTGAAGACGTACCAACGTTCCACATACAAGCTACCATTTGTTCGTGGTAGTTTAAGACTTATATTTCTGTTTATGAAAATTTCAAACAGATGACGTATCTTTCCTCAAACCAAAGTTGTATTTTTGTTCTTAGTCGCTCATGATTTGTACCAGTTATTGGGAATCATGTATTAAATTTCTGCATTTTAATTTTATTTCAAAATTTATTCAATGTTTTATGCTTAAACTGTGTTACGTATTGGTTGGCTAGTTAGGTGCCATCACGACTTGGTGAGATTTTGAATCATGATAGAGCTAAGCAATTAATTAATGTCGTGGCAAAAGTTAGGCCAGGTGAAGTACTAGATATGGAAATTAAAGAGAAGAACGATCTTGGCGCGAAGACAACCATTTTGGAGTAAAGTGCAATCTTAAATGTCCTCTAACTTATAAGAATATTCCTAAATCATTAACCAAAAATATGAAGCTGGCGTTTTATATATCTAAATAAATAAATAAATATCTGCCTCCCTCTATTGAGCTAAACGTTCAATTGAACAAAAGAGAAAATTGGAGTGTTGAGACATACCATTCCTTACAAAGAAAAAAAACTACAAACATAATACTAAAGAAATTACAAATATCTTTGGTTAAATGCATTTTTTGGGGATGCATTCCAAACATAATGACTCAAATAAAGAAAGAAGGAAAAAGCAAAAGAAAACAAAAAAAATGATTAAATATTCTCCATTTTTCCCTTCCGTGAGGTCGGCTTCACTGGCAAAATGCGGATTCTTTTAGCCACCTTCACGAAATCTCTGAACATTAAAGAGAAAATCAATAGTACATGATTAGCTTCTTATAAATTGTGAATGCTCATTTCAGAATAGTGAAAGCAATACCGGAAAATGCTTCTGGAAATTAAAGTAAACAATCATTCTGGAATAGAAACAGAAGTTCAATATATGCATCAGTTAGAGGTAGGAAAGTTATACCATTAAGTTTTTCTTCGACACAATCTTAGCTTCGGAGAATTTAAAATACTCTTGTCTTGACCTCTGACTGTGTCATGACATAGTAGACGACAAGTCAAATCTTATTCGACTATGCTTCACCACTTTTCTCTTATCAGAGAAACCTTACATCTTTGGTTGGTTTTATCAAGATAATGTTAGCTTTGGAGAATTAAAAAAAAATAAAAAATCATATCTATGACTTCCTGAAATATCAAAGTTTGATGTCTTAAAGGAAAAGACTTGCAAAAATACAGCGGTCAATTATATTTAAGCTAAACCTTATTCAATTATTCTTCAACGTTTCCACTTCCCATAGACCTTTAATTTTTCAGTAGCTTGGGGATCGTCTGATGTCTGTTTGGAAGTTTTCAAATCTACAATAGTAACGAAAGACACGTAGTTCGGAAGAAACATTTCAAAAATGTCTTTTGGTCTTCCGATCTTTCATAGTGATATAAATTAAAAAGATGAGAAATAGGAAATAGAATAACTTACTTCCAGTTGAGATCACCAACAAGGAGGAGGTCATTTTCCATGTCTTGATAAGCAATAAGGTGACCAGGAAGAGCATTTGAAAGATCAAAATCTTGAGATGATGAACAACACGACTCAATGTCACCACTATCTATAAACATCTGCCTAAGTGCTTTAGCAAGGCTTCTGTAATTGCCATGCTTCTCAAGGCTTATCCTTTGGCATATTGAACGCCCTTCCACTACCACTGTCACTGCTGGAATCACACTTGGATCATCACTACTCTTCATTTCTTTAATTAATGATTCTTCAAGCCTCTCTAACTGTTTGTTTATATAGATGAGAGAGAGCACATATGTCGGCTGCTGGTCTCAGACAGCCCTAAATTTGAGCTATCCTTTTCAGATTTCAAAGCATTATTAATTAATTGGTTATGACATATAATTAATTTTCACAAGAAAAAAACTCTCAGCCCTCCTCCTGAGGAAAAACCGACTTGTCTCTATCGGACCTGATTTGAGCTGAAAGAAACAGATCACAAGCAAGAAAGGTGCACTTAAAAGTCATGTGATTATTTGCATTTTTGCAAAAGAAATTGGTTAGGTTAGACCGAAAATTACTTTTACGGAGTATAACTTAAGTTGGAGCCATTTGGGGCCTTTAAAGTTTAAGTATCTTACTAGTTGTCTCCCTAGGATTAGATTTTTATAAGTAATGAAAGTATAAGGTATTTTACACTATCAGTATGTCACGATCCGAAAGTCCAATTACGGGGCCGTAATGGTACCTAATACCGAATGACAGACAAGCCAACACAACAGGTAATACAAAATAAAGAAAAGCACTAAATAACTGATAACTGGTCAATAGTATAAAATAAACCGCCCCAAGATCTGGTGACACAACTACATGAGCGTTTAGATCCAGCTAAATACAAGGTTCCAAAAGATATACAACACTGTCCGAAATAAAATCGAACAGTACAATAGAGATAGGAAAGTGACTCTAGTATCTGCAAACGGGGTGCAGCTCTACCTCGAATAACTGACTGGTATCCGCTAAGTGCCTCTCGGATCTCCGTTGGTACCAATGTCAAAATCTGTACAAGAAGTGTAGAAGAATAGTATGAGTATAACCGACCCAATGTACCCAGTAAGCGTTGAGCCTAACCTCGACGAGGTAGTGACAAGGCTAAGACACGTTTAACGATCCGATAGGTCATTTTGAGTACTATCCCTTATTTTCGTGTTCTGATACCTCTTATAGCTTCAGTTGATGTTATATGACTTGCATGCCTGCCCATGTTATTTTTCGGAAAAAATTTTACGTGAAATTTTAAAGGAAATATGCTTTTTGGCTTTAAAACAACTTGAGTTGACCACGGTCAACGCTCTTGGTAAACTACCTCGGAGATGAGTGTTTTGACGATTCCGATAGGTTCGTATGATATTTTTAGACTTGTACGCATGTTTGGTTTAGGTTTGGGGTGACGCAAGCGCGTTTCAGCATATTGTGTGAAAGATTGTGAAAAATGAGTTTCCAAATTGAAATCTTGAGTTTTGATAATCAATTCTTGTTATTTCATGTTATTTTGATGTTTGAGATAGTGGGCAAGTTTATATGATGCTATGAGTGCATGTTCGGTTTGGAACTCGAGGGGCTTCGGCGAGTTTCGAATTGTTTTCGGACCATTTTTGGACATGTGATATTGCTAGTTTTCTGCTGGTGCTTAGAGCTTCGTGATCGCGAATGGGAAATTTGGGGCTGGGATGGGGTTACTCTTTGCGAATGCGAGACGTAGGTCGCGGACGTGATGATTTGAGGACTGCCCTTCGCAAACACGATAGACCCCTCGTGAACGTATAGCTTTGGGTTGGCTAGGGGGAAGGCTGGAGAGTTCTTCATTGCGAACGCGACCAGCAAGTCGCGAACATAAAGGCTTGGCTAGGGATGGCTTCGCGAATGCGATTGGGACCTCGAGAACGCGAACGCCAACTGGCATGTGTGCTTCGCGATCGTGGTCGGTGCTTCGCGAACGCAAAGAACACCTGACAGCTAGTTAAATAAAATTTCTATGTCGGAATTTTATCATTCTACACCATTTTCGAAACCTAGAGCTCGGACTAGAGAGTATTTTGAAGAGATTTTCATCCCTACTTCATTGGTTAGTACTTTTTAACTAATTTTGATGTATTTTCATAATCACCCATTGATTTTCTAACTTTAAATTAGTGATTTCAAAGTATAAATTAGGGGTTTTGGGTAGAATAGAATTTAGGAATTGAGAGAATTTAAGATTTAGACTTCAAATTGAGGTCGGATTTTGAAACAAATTACATAATCGGACTCGGGGGTGAATGGGTGGTCAAATTTTGTGTCTGATTCTCGGATTTTAACCAAGCGAGCCCGAGGTTGACTTTTTTTTTATTTTTAAATTTCATTAAATATAGAATATTTTTCATTTGTGGGTAGTTTCTAAAGGTTATTTTGAATTGTTTAAACTATATTTGACTAGATTTGATTGGTTTGGAGGTGTGTTCTAAAGGAAAAATTGTGGTTGATCATTGATTTTGTTGCAGGAAGAGGTAAGTATCGTGGTTAGCCTTGACTTGCGGGAATTAGGACTTAATTGGTCTAGTTGCTACTTGGTTTATGTGTGGGGGATAGCATATATGCAAGATAACGAGTGTATATACATAGTCATGGGTTAAGCATGCGAGTTGGGATATTTATTTGTTGTCTTCAATTATTTCATGCCTTGATTTAATTCATGTTATTACTTGATAAATGCTTTAATTGTTACTTTCCCTTGTTAAATTCATGCCTTTATCCGTTACATGCCTTAATTTGCTAATTGTTTTCATGTATCCGTGTCTTTATTTGGGATCGAGTTGCATGTCGCAACGAATATGGGTATTATTGTGTAGGATCGGGTTGCATACTGCAATGAATATTGGTATTATTGTGTGGTTTCACGCTGCAACGGATATTGGTATTATTGTTTTGGATCAGGTTGCACGCTGCAACAATATTTATACGTATATATGTATGTGTTTGTGTGTGTGTGTGTGTATATATATCAGGTTGCGCGCCGTAATGGAGAAGACATGTTATTTATATATATTTATGGATCGGGTTGTGCGCCGCAACAGAAAAGATATATTGATTGTCTGTAACTATTGGTTCCTTATCCGTGTTGTATTGAGAAAGTTGAGCTTTGATGTTATTCTGGGGTCCTCTGTTATGTATTTTCTATTCTAGTTTTCATGTTACACTTGTTTTCTCTGTTTTGCTGTTATTTCATTATACTCGTACATGTTTATAGTGAGTACCCTGTTATAGCCTCGTCACTACTTTGTCGAGGTTAGGCTCGGCACTTACAGAGTACATGGGGTCGGTTGTACTCATACTACACTTCTGTACTTTTTGTGCAGATTTTGGTCTTGGTCCCAACAGCAGTTAGTGGAGGCTCGCTCGGATCATCTTTTCATAGAGACTTGAGTTAGAGATGCACGACGTTCGCAGACCCTGAAGTCCCCTTCTTATTTCTTGCAATGTTATTTCATTCTAACAGTTGTATTTTATTTAGACCTTGGTTGTAGTATTTTGTTCTAGTAGCTCATGTAATTGTGACACCAGATTTCGAGAGTTTACTAGACGACGCATTGGAATTTATTATATCTATTTTGAAGTTCTATAATTTTTATATATTATTTATCTGCTTTTATAAATTATTAAAATGAATAATGTGTAGCTAATGTTGGCTTGCCTAGCAAGTGAATGTTAGGCGCCATCACGGCCCGGCAGGATTTCAGGTCGTGACATGTTGGTATCAGAGCACTAGGTTGCCTAGGTCTTACAAGTCATGAGCAAGCTTAGTAGAGTCTGGAGGATCGACATGGAGATGTCTGTACTTATCTTCTAGAGGCTATAGGGCTTTAGGAAATTTCATTTCTTTCTTTCTCAATCGTGTGAAGTTTATTCTATCATTGAGTTTGAATCATTCTATTCTTGTTTTCTAACAGGTGGTGAGGACACACAAAGCATCCACCGCAGATCAAGAGCCGGAGCCCCAAGCTACAGCCACTACCAGGGGTAGGGGCCGAGGTAGGGGCAGAGCTCAGCCTAGAGTACGTGCAGAAACACCCATTGCAGAGCCTCAGATCGAGCATGAGGAGGAGATCCATGTTCAGACTGCGCCAGTTGGACCAGTTCAGGTCCCAAATGGGTTTATTACCACTCCCGTACCAGCGTCTATTTAGGCTAGGGAAGGAGCCCAGACTCCCGCCACTCACACTCCAGAGCAAATGGCTCCAGGTATCAAACTCCGGCAGCTCGAGCAGTTAAAGCATATCAGTATTCATGGATACACAGCCTAGGGAGGGACCCACTATGTCGTCCGAGGGCTTGAAGAGATTGGACAAGTTCACCAAGCTATTTCCTATATTTGGTGGTACACCTTCTGAGGACCCACAAGATTTCATAGACTGTTGTCACGTGGTACTGCACAACATGGGTATAGTGGAGTTCAATGGAGTTGACTTCGCGATATTTCAGATGCATGGCTCCGCCAAGAGGTGGTGGCAGGAGTATGTTCGGGGCAAATAGTATGGTATATTTGTGGAATTTCTTTTATATTTGCTATGTATGAAACAAATGAAGACTATGCACCGGTCGTTAATGAAATAATTTTAAATTTTTAAAAAGTATTTTTTTCTATTCCCCAAGTTTGTTTAATTTATATTATATTTAACCCATTTTAAAATTAAGAGGTGCAAAGGGACTTGTTCGTAAAATTTAGGAGAATTTAAAAATTAAAGAAAATAAAACGCCAAGTCTCAAAGATTGCCAAAATAATATATGTTTATGCTAAAATTATGTTTGATAAGTATAAAACTATGGCAACTTCAGATGGTGTAAATGCTCCTAATACGTCTAAGGCTAGAGTAGAAGATGTGTGGGAAGGTATGGAGGATTTAATAGGTCTTGATTACACTATTGATGATTAACTTGATGCTTATCTTAATCAGGAATTTGAATCTACTAAAGGCGAAGAAGACAATGAGCAGCTTTTAGCATGGTGGAGGATATGTGGCAAGGCATTTCCAACATTTTCAAGAATGGCTCGAGATATACTGGCTATTCAAGCATCATCAGCAACTTCAGGGAGTGCTTTTAGCATGGTAAGATTTCAAATCGAAAATCATAGACATTTATTAGCGGAGTATAGCCTAGTGATTTCTGTCTTATTCAGAGATGAGATTAATTAGGAAAAAAGAAATCTTGGTTTTGAAAAATTAAACACTAGGGAAGAAGAAGAAGAATACAATGAGATACTTTGCACTGGGAGCGATGACGGCATCGAACTCATGGAACATCAAGCGACATTGCCAATTCCATAGGAATGTCCCACATATGTTATAGAAAAGTTACAACAAAGCTATATAGGAGCTTACATATATTAGTATAATAATTTGTAATTAGCTACTAAAAGGCCTACTTCAAACATAACCCTTCCTAGAAGGTGGTTGTGTAAATTAGGTGTTCTTCAAAGGACTTGTATTTGTGTGTGACATTTTAAATTTTAAATAAAATAAAAGGTTTTAGCCTTATATTTTTTATGCATTATCTTACTTAGTTACTTTATAGCTTGAAATTATATTAAATAAATTACAAGTCTATAATATTAAAAAAATATTTCTCTACAAGTATTTTATTATATTATTTTATAATTCTTTACTTAGTTTCTTTATGATTTATTAAGTTTTAAATTCACTAAAAAAATTAAAAAACTAGCCCTTGCAAATTTTAAAAAATTAGTCATTGCAAACTTTATAAACAATAGCAGTTCCTAACTATAAAAAATAGCCGTTTCCAACTTTAGTTCTTAAATATTTAAATATAATTTGTTTTAAAAAGGCCCACTTAGGGCCCACGTCCTTTCCCATCCCGCCCGATTTGTTAGTGGGACGGAACGGGCCTAGCGGGACGCCCCATTTATTCCGTCCCAGATAAGGCCCGGTCTATTCTCGTCCCGGTAAAATTCTGTCCTGTCCCGATAAATTGGTTTCTTCTCGTCCCGTCCCGTCCCATCCCTTTAGACAATCATACTTGCTCGTTGTCCTCCAGGCTGTGAGGGACCGTCAGTTTTATGCCAAATTTTTGAATTGTGAGTTCTGGTTGGAATTGTGTCAAGTGAGGGTCGATCCCAAAAAGATTGAGGCAGTTTAGAATTGACCTAGACTAACTTCAACTATAGAGATCTAGAGTTTTGTGGGTTTGGCGGGCAACTATCGTCGCTTTGTTGATGGGTTTTCATCTAGTGAAGCTCTATTGACCAAGTTACTCAGAAGAGTGCTCCTTTCAGATGGTCTAATGAGTGTGAGTAGAGCAATCAAAAGCTCAAGGTTGTTTTGACTATAACTCTAGTGTTGGTATTGCCCAAGGTTCAGGGCCTTGTACTGTGTATTGCGATGTTTCTTGCATTGGGCTTGCTGGAGTTTTGATACAAGATGATAGGGTGATTGCCTACACATTTGGTCAGTTGATGATTCATGAGACGAACTATCTGGTTCATGATATGGAGTTGGCAGCTATTGTGCACGCGCTCAAGATTTGGAAACACTATTTATACGTTGTGTCATGTGAAGTTTACACTGTTCATCAGTGTCTTCAACACTTGTTCAAGGAAAAGGAATTGAATTTGGAGGCAGTGGAGGTGGTTGGAGTTGTTGAAAGACTATGATATCACTATCTTGTATCATCCGGGGAAGCAAATATGTGTAACGACCCAGCTGGTCTTTTTGAGTATTGTAGCCCCGTTCCCCCATTTATTGCTTATTCTGTGCTCATTTGATGTTATGTGACTTTCTGGAGTAGTTGGTTTAGTTTCGGGGATGTTTCGGAATGAACTGGGACACTTAGTCCCAAGGTTGGAAGCCTCAAAAGAGTTGATGGATGTTGACTTATGTGTAAATAACTCCAGAATGGAGTTTTGATGGTTCGGATAGCTCCGTATAGATATTTTGGACTTAGGAGTGTGTCCGGATATTGATTTCGAGGTCCGTATATGATTTTGGCTTAAATTGCCGGAAGTTGGAAAAGTTGAAGTTTCGAGAGTTGAGAGGTTTGGCCAATAGTTGACTTGTGGTTACCGGGCTCGGATTTTTGTTCCGGAAGTTGGAATAGGCCCATTGTGTTATTTATGACTTTTGTGCAAAATTTGAGGTCAATCAGAGTTGGTTTGATGGGTTTCGGCATCGATTGTAGAGGTTGGAAATTCATTAGTTTCATTAGGCTTGAATTAAGGTGCGATTCATTTTTTTTGATGTTATTTGAGGCCTCGACTAAGTACGTATCATGTTTTATGACTTGTTGGTATGTTTGGATGGGGTTCCAAGGGCCTCGGGTGTGATTCGGATCAAGTTCGGCTTCATTTTTGGCTTTGTGGAATTTCTGGTGTTCTGATCTAGTTTCCTTATTCGCGATCGCGTGGGAAGGTTCGCGATCGCGAAGGCTTAATTGGGCGACTGGTGGAGTTGGTATATGCGATCATGAGAAATGGTCTGCAATCGCAGAGCTTTGGTTGTTAATGCATCGCGAACGGGGGTACTGGGTCGTGTCTACGAAGAAGGAATGGGGAGGCCTAGGAAGCCCACTCGTTTGTTCTTCATGATCGCGTGAGGGAGTCCGCGATTGCCTAGGTTTGAGATTCTGTGAACTGTGTTCGCGATTGTGTGTTTGCGTTCGTGAAGAGTATTTTTCAGAGCAGCATATTTTTGTTCGTCGCGATTGTGAGGGACTTTCCGCGATCGCGAAGAGGAACAACTGGCAGAATATATAATTTCAAAAATGAGGGTTAGAGTATTATTTCACATTTGGACTTTGGGAGCTCAGATTTAGGCGATTGTTTGAAAGATTTTCAAGGATTTGATTGGGCTAAGTGATTTTAACTCGGATTTGATTAATATACATGAATCTATCATTATTTTTGTCATTTAGTTAGTGTTTTGGGCTGGAAAAATTTGAGAAATTGTAGAAACTTCATAAACTATAATTTGAGGATTTGAAGGTCGAGTTGAGATCGGAATTGAGTAATTTTGGTATGGTTGGACTCGTTCTTGAATGTGTGTTTGGATTTAATTAATATTGTTAGATTTCGAGATGTGGGCTTGGAGTTGACTTTTTGGGTTGACCTTTTAACTTTTGTTAAAGAACCTAGCTTTATCATATGGAATTGATTCTTATAGCTTGTGTTGATTGTATTAAGTTGTTTGTGGCTAGGTTCGAGTCGTTCGGAGGCCGATTTGCAAGGCAAGGGCTTGTTGGAGTAAGGATTTGCGCGATTTGAGGTAAGTAACATTTCTAAACTTGGTTCTGAGGTTATGAATCCATGAAATACGTGTTATGTGGTTGGTGTTAAGGTGAAGCACTAGGTGACGGGCGTGTGGGCGTGCACCGTGATAATTGTGACTCGGATGATTCTGTGGTACTGTGTACATTTCAAAACTTGTTGCTATTCATGAAACTCCTACTTGTTAGAGTAATTGAGCTACAACCCATGTTAGAAATCATGCTTAGACTATATGCTTGTTCTGTTGGGACCCACGGAGGCCACTTCTGCTGATTGAATTATTTGCTTAAATTGCAATTATGTACTCAGCCACATCTAATATTTGCATATCATATTTCAGTCTTTTTTGCCATTTATTGTTACATCTTATTATTATTGTTTGGGCTCATTGTCATGAGATTTGTGAGCCCGAAAGATTGGAGAGACTGATGACTTAGTGAGGCCGAGGGACTAATTGTGAGTGATATTTATGGGATCGGGCTTCACGCCGCAACAGGTTTTATTGATTCATGCCACAATTGGCTTATATTAGAGCTTGGGCAAGATCCTCCCCTCCGTAGTCTAACATACACGCAGTGAGCGCAAGTAGCTACTAAGTGCAAGTGCCGAGTGATTGAGAATGCTGAGTGATTGAGAGTGATGAGTGATTAGGAGTATTGAGTGATTGAGCGTGCTGAGTGAGGTTGAATACTACGAGAGTATGAGTATTTGGCTTATTCACTGTGTTGCATTACAGTTGACATGCATACTTGACATTAAGATATCGAGATGTAACAAACCTCATATTAGTCATACTTGGCATATTTATTCGCGTTGAGCTCAAACTGTTAAATACTTGAAAGCATGTCTTCATTTCAATACTTTCTAAAAACTAATTATGAGAATTTTTCTGAGTAGTACTGTCGTTTACCTGTCATATCTGTGTTGTTATTATCTGGCTTGGACTATCCCTTTCTGAGCTCGTCACTGCTTTCAGCCTAAGGTTAGTCCTGTTACTTAATGAGTACATTGGGTTAGTTGTACTCATACTACACTTACACTTTATGTGCAGATACAGGTACTTCTCGGTACGACGGTTGCTAGATTTGGAGCTTCAACTGCTTGGAGACTTTTGAGGTAGCTGTTTTGGCATCCGCAGACCTCGACTCTCCTTCTTTTCCTAAATAGTTGTATTTGAAGTCTTGACTGTATTGTCAGTTAAATGCTCATGTACTCAGTGACATCCGAATTTTGGTAATTTTGTATTTGAGTCGCAGTATTTCTTATCGACTATTTATGAGAGATATTACTGTCAAACCTATTTCATCTTGTTTTCAAATTTAAAATGTGTAGTTATTTGTGGTTGTCGGCTTGCCTAGTACTCTGATAGGCTCCATCACGACATGTTGAGTTTTGGGTCGTGCCAAGTTGGTATCAGAGCCTAGGTTACATTGGTCTCACAAGTCATGAGAAGGTTTTATAAAGTCTTACGGATCGGTACGGAGACGTCTGTACTTATCCTCGAGAGGCTACCGAAACCATTCGGAAAGCTTCACTTTCTTGTATTCTTGTTATGCGGATTTGTTGATTCCGAAAACTAAACTTTTGCTATTCTATTCTCTCACAGATGGTGAGGACATGTGCTACTAGATCAGGCGGATGGCCACCAGTACCACCAGCTAGGGCCACTAGAGGTCGGGGCCGCGGTAAAGGCCGAGGTGTAGCTCCTACAGAAGCTAGGGAAGCACTTGTGGATCTACCAGTTGCTCCAGCTCAAGAGCAATTCCAGATGTGGTTGAGCCGGTGGGACCAGCTCAGGCACCAGCTGTGCCCATTATGGTTCCAGGCCTTCAGGAGGCTTTGGCCCAGATATTGATTGTATGCACTAGCCTTGCTTAATCTATTTCAGTTCAAGCCGCACCAGCAACTTCTCAGGCTGGGGGAGGTGTTTAGACTCCTGCCACCCGTACTCCATAGCATGTGGTTTTGGGACTTCAAACATCGGAGAACTACCAGCCTAGTCGGTTGCACTTGCTTTGACCCAGGTGGGTCCATCGATGAGTGACGAGGAGCAGAAGAGGCTAGAGCGGTTTGGGAGGCTCAGGCCTCCATCATTCAGTGGGGCTGAGTCAGAGGATGCGCAGGACTTCTTGGACCGGTGCCAGCGGATTCTTCACGCGGCGGGTATTCTTGTGGGAGGCCTATGAGTTGAGTAGGCTAGCTGGTGTTGCACCACTTACGTGGCACGAGTTCTCCCTCCTCTTCTTGGAGAAATTTTTTCCACCGACCCGTGGGGAGGAGTTGCGTAGGCAGTTTGAGCAGTTATGCTAAGAGGGTATGTCCGTGACCTAGTATGAGATGAGATTTTCAGAGTTGGCTCGTCACGCGATCTAGTTAGTTCCCATAGAGAGGGAGAATATTAGGAGGTTCATTGATGGCCTCAACTATGGACTGCACTTTGTCATGACTCGGGAGGTTGCATCAGGTGCTATGTTCGATGAGCTGGTTGATATTACTAAGCGGCTAGAGTAGGTCCTTAGTCATGAGCGTGAGGAGAGGGAGGCCAAGAGGCCTCATAGTGCGGGTGGTTTCAGCGGTGTTTCTTTTTGTGGGAAGTTCCACCAAAGCAGGGGTCGTCCTTATAGGCCTGCTCAGATGACTCATCCGGTTCATCGTGGTGCATCAGCTAGCCATGGTTCATACAGTGCTCGTCCGGACCAGCCGTCTCTCAGTTCCCTCCCAGCTCAGAGTTCGTCTCGTGCTCCATCAGTTTAGGGTTCATCTGTACCAGGTTCTTCTTGTAGTTATTCTAGCTCTCAAGGTCCGATCCACTCTCTACCACCATCGGGGAGTTGTTTCGAGTGCAGGGAGTTTGGACATGTGTGGAGGCAGTGTCCCCATCATTTTGGAGGTCCAATTCAGCAGAAGGGTCTGGTTATGACTTCTGCACCAGTTACTTCACCACCCGCCCAGCCAGCTCGGGGTGGGGCTCAAGCAGCTAGAGGTCGCCCTAGAGGGTGAGGCTGATCAAGTGGGGGTCAGGCTTGATGCTATGCTTTTCCTGCTAGGCCAGAGGCCGTTGCTTCAGACACAGTGATCACAGGTATTGACTCAGTATGGCACAGGGATGCTTATATATTATTTGACCCTGATTCCACTTATTCGTATGCATGATAATATTTTTCTCGTTATTTGGATATGCCCCGTAAGTCCTTAGTTTTACCTGTTCATGTATCTACAGTGGTGGGCAATTCTTTCTTTTTTGTGGACCGTGTGTATCTGTCGTGTGTGGTGACCATTGGGGGATTGGAAATGAGAGTTGATCTCTTATATCTTAGTATGGTTGATTTTGACGTGATTTTGGGTATGGATTGGTTGTCCCCATGTCATGCTATTTTGGATTGTCACGCTAAGACCGTGACGTTGGCGATGTCGGGGTTACCTATGATCGAGTGGAGAGGTTCTCTGGACTATGTTCCCAGTAGGATGATTTCTTATTTGAATGCCCAACGGATGGTTGGGAAGGGGTGCTTGTCATATTTGTCTTTTGTGAGGGATGTTGGTGCTGATACTCCTACTATTGATTCTGTTCTGCTAGTGCAAGACTTTCTGGATGTGTTTGCTGTAGACCTGTCGGGTATGCCACCCTACAGGGACATTGATTTTGTTATTCATTTGGTGCCGAGAACTCAGCCCATTTCTATTCATTTGCACCATATGGCACCAGCATAGTTGAGGAATTGAAAGAGCAGCTTCAGGAGTTTCTTCATAAGAGGTTCATTAGGCCTAGTGTGTCGCCTTGGGGTGCACCAATTTTGTTTACGAAGAAGTATGGTACTATGCGGATGTGTATCGACTATAGGCAGTTGAACAAAGTTACAATTAAGAACAAGTATCATTTGCCACGAATTGACAACTTATTCGACCAGCTTCAGGGAGCTAAGGTGTTCTCTAAGATTGATTTGAGGTTTGGGTATCACCAGTTGAAGATTCGTGGCTCGAATATTCTGAAGACGGCATTCAGGACTTCTATAGTCACTATGAGTTCCTTGTGATGTATTTTGGGCTGACCAATGCCCAGTAGCATTCATGCATCTGATGAACAGTGTGTTCCAGCCATATCTTGATTCGTTTGTCATATTATTTATTGATGACATGTTGTGTACTCACGTAGCCAGGAGGAGCATGTACAACATTTGAGAATTGTACTCTTGAGGTTGAGGGAGGAGAAGCTTTATGCCAAGGTCTCCTAGTGTGAGTTTTGGTTTAGTTCGGTGGCGTTCTTGGGGCACGTGGTGTCCAGTGAGGGGATCAAGGTGGATTCAAAGAAGATTGAGGTGGTTCAGAGTTGGCCCAGACCTTTTTCAGCTATTGAGATTTGGAGTTTCCTTGGCTTGGCCGAATATTATCGTCGCTTCGTAGAGGGTTTCTCGTCCATTGCAGTGCCTTTGACTAGGTTGGCCCAAAAGGGTTCTCCATTCAGGTGGTCGAATGAGTGTGAGGAGAGTTTTCAGAAGCTCAAGACTTCCTTGACCATAATTCCAGTTCTAGTTTTGCCTTCAGCATCGGGTTCTTATACACTATATTGTGATGCTTCTCGGATTGGTATCGGATGTGTCTTGATGCAGGAGGGTAGAGTGATTGCTTATGCTTCAATCCAGTTAAAGACTCGTGAGAAGAACTACACCGTTCATGATTTAGAGTTGGCAGCCATCGTCCATGATTGAAGATTTAAGTGCATTATCTCTACGACGTGTCTTGTGAGGTATTTACAAATCACTGGAGTCTTTAACAATTGTTCAAACAAAAGGATCTAAATTTGGGCAGCGGAGATGGTTGGAGCTGCTAAAGGACTATGATATTACCATTTTGTATCATCCTGGGAAGGCCAATATGGTGGCCGATGCCTCGAGTAGAAAGGCTGTGAGTATGGGTAGCCTTGCATACATTCCTATTAGTGAGAGACCGCTTGCATCATATGTTCAGGCCTTGGCCAATCAGTTTGTGAGGTTAGATGTTTCGGAGCCTAGTTGGGATCTAGCTTGTATGGTTTCTCGGTCTTCCTTATATGATCGTATCAGAGAGCATCAGTATGATGACCCTAATTTGCTTGTCCTTAAGGAAACGGTTCAGCACGGTTAGCCAAGGAGGTTTCTATTGGGAATGATGGGGTGTTGCAAATGCAGGGTCGGATTTGTGTGCCCAATGTAGATGGGTTACATGAGTTGATTCTTGAGGAGGCCCACAAATTGCGGCATTCCATTTATCCGGGTGTTGCAAAGATGTACCAGGACTTGAGCCAACACTATTGGTGGAGGAGGATAAAGAAAGACATAGTGGAGTTTGTAGCTCGGTGCTTGAATTGTCAGCAGGTGAAGTACGAGCATCAGAGGCTGAGCAGTTTGCTTCAGAGGCTTGAGATTCCAGAGTGGAACTGGGAGCGTATCACCATGGACTTTGTAGTTGGGCTCCCACGAACTTTGAAGAAGTTTGATGCTATTTTGATGATTGTGGATCGGCTGACTAAGTCAGCGCATTGCATTCCAGTTGGGACTACCTATTCTTCGAAGCGGTTGGCTGAGATCTATATTCGTGAGATTGTTCGCCTTCATGGTGTGCTGATATCCATCATTCATATCGAGGAACATAATTCACATCACAATTTTGTAGAGCTGTGCAGCGAGAGTTAGGCACACGGGTTGATTTGAGTATAGCATTCCACCCTCAGACGGACGGATGGACCGAGCGCACCATTCATATATTAGAGGATATGCTACGTGCTTGTATCATGGATTTCAGGGGTTCTTGGGATCAGTTTCTGCCGCTTGCAGAGTGTGCCTACAACAATAGCTACCAATCGAGTATTCAGACGGCTCCGTATGAGGCCTTGTATGGGAGGCGGTGTTGGTCTCTGGTTGGTTGGTTTGAGCCACATGAGGCTAGGCTATTGGGTACTGACTTGGTTCAGGATGCTTTGGAAAAGGTTAAGTTGATTCTGGATCCGCTTCGCACGGCACGGTCTAGACAGAAGAATTACGCTGGTCGGAAGGTTCGTGATGTTTCCTAAACGGTGGGGGAGAAGGTATTGCTTAGTGTTTCACCCATGAATGGTGTTATGGGATTCGAGAAGAAGGGCAGGTTGAGCCCTCGGCATATTGGCCCTTTTAAGGTGCTTGAGAGGATTGGAGAGGTGGCTTACAAGCTTGCATTTCCGCCTAGTCTATCGAGTGTTCGTCCAGTGTTTCACGTTTCCATGCTCGTGAAGTATTTTGGTAATCCGTTTCATGTTTTGGACTTCAGCACGGTTCAGTTAGATGGGAATTTGACTTATGATGTGGAGCCGGTGGCCATATTAGATCGGTAGGTTCGAAAGTTGAGGTCACAGAATATAGCTTCAGTGAAGGTGCAGTGGAGAAGTCAGCCAATCGAAGAGGCTACTTGGGAGACCGAGCAAGAGATGCGAGCAGATATCCACACCTATTTGAGGCTCCAGGTATGATTCTAGACCGGTTCAAGGACGAACGTTTGTTTAAGAGGGGGAGAATGTAACGATCCAGTCACTGATTTTGAGGATTGTATCTCGTTCCCCCATTTATTTCTTATTCTTTGCTCATTTGTTGTTATATGACTTTCTAGGGTTGTTGGGTTAGTTTCGGGGATGTTTCGGAATGAATTGGGACACTTAGTCCCAAGGTCGGAGGCCTAAGTTGAAAGAGTTGACCGGATGTTAACTTATGTGTAAATGACTCTAGAATGGAGTTTTGATGGTTCTGATAGCTCCGTGTGGTGATTTTGGACTTAGGAGTGTGTCCGGATATTGATTTGGAGGTCCGTAGATGGTTTTTGGCTTGAATTGACGAAAGTTGGAAAAGTTGAAGTTTGGAGAGTTGAGAGGTTTGACCAAGAGTTGACTTTGTGGTTACCGAGCTCGGATTTTTGTACCAAAAGTTGGAATAGTCCTGTTGTGTCATTTATGACTTGTGTGCAAAATTTGAGGTCAATAGGAGTTGGTTTGATGGGTTTCGGCATCGATTGTAGAGGTTTGAAATTCATTAGTTTCATTAGGCTTGAATTGGGGTGCGATTCCTATTTATGATGTTGTTTGAAGTTATTTGAGGCCTCGACTAAGTTCGTATTGTATTTTAGAACTTGTTGGTATGTTTGGATAGGGTCTCGGGGGCCTCGCGTGTGATACCGATCAAGTTCGGCTTCATATTTGGCTTTGTTGGATTTCTGGTGTTCTGATCTGGTTTCCTTATTCGCGATCGCATGGGAAGGTTCTCGATCGTGAAGGCTTAATTGGGAAACTGGTGGAGTTGGTCTATGCGATCGCGAGAAATAGCGTGCAATCGCGAAACTTTGGTTGTTAATGCATCGCGGACGCGGGTATTGGGTAACGTCCGCGAAGAAGGAACGAGGAGGCCTGGGAGGCCCACGTGTTTGTTCTTCGCGATCGCGTGAGAAAGTACGCGATCGCGTCGGTTTGAGATTCTATTTGTGTTCGTATTCACGAAGAGTATTTTAAGGGCAGCATATTTTTGTTCATCGTGATCGCGAGGGACATTCCGCGATAGCGAAGAGGAACAACTGGTCAGAATATATAATTTCAAAAACGAGGGTTAGAGTATTATTTCACATTTGGACTTTGGGAGATCGGATTTAGGCGATTCTTGGAGGGATTTTCAAGGAGTTGATTGGGGTAAGTGATTCTTACTAGGATTTTGTTAATATACATGAATCATTGTTTTTATCATTTAATAAGTGTTTTGGGTTGGAAAAATTGGGACAAATTGTAGAAACTTCATAAACAATAATTTGAGGATTTGAAGGTCGAGTTGAGATCGGAATTGAGTAATTTTGGTATGGATGGACTCGTTATTGAATGGGAATTTGGATTTTATTATTTTTGTCAAATTCCGAGACGTGGTCTCGGGGTTGATTTTCTGGGTTGACTTTTTTATTTTTGTTAAAGAACCAAGCTTTATCAAATGAAATTGATTCCTATAGCTTGTATTGATTGCATTAAGTTGTTTGTGGCTAGATTCGAGTCGTTCGGAGGCCGATTCGCGAGGCAAGGGCTTGTTGGAGTAGAGATTTGTGCGGTTTGAGGTAAGTAACACTTCTAAACTTGGTTTTGAGGATATGAATCCCTGAAATACGTGTTATGTGGTTGGTGTTGAGGTGACGCACTAGGTGACAGGAGCGTGGGCGTGCACCGTGGTAATTGTGACTCGGATGATTCCGTGGTACTTTATACTTTTCAAACCTTGTTGCTATTCATGAAAATCCTACTTGTTATAGTAACTGAGCTACAACCCATGTTAGAAATCATGCTTAGAGTATATGCTTGTTTTGTTGGGACCCACAGAGGTCACTTCTGCTGATTGAATTATTTGCTTAAATTGCAATTATGTACTCAGCCACATCTATCATTTGCATATCATATCTCAGTCTCTGTTGCCACTTATTGTTACATCTTAATATCATTGTTTGGGCTGACTGTCATGAGATTTGTGAGCCCGAGAGACTGTAGAGATTGATGACTGAGTGAGGCTGAGGGCCTGATTGTGAGTGATATTTATAGGATCGGACTGCACGCCGCAACAGGATTTATTGATTCATGTTATGATTGGCTTATATTAGCGTTTGGGCAGGATCTGCCCCTTCGGAGTCTTGCATATCACTAGTGAGCGCAGGTACCTACTGAGTGCGAATCCCTAGTGATTGAGAGTGTTGAGTGATTGAGAGTGCCGCGTGATAGAGAGTACTAAGTGATTGAGCGTACTGAGTGAGGTTGAATACCCCGAGTGTATGAGTATATAGCTTATTCACTGTGTTGCATTACAGTTGACATACATACTTGACATGTAGATACCGAGATGTAACACACCTCATATTAGTCAGACTTGGCATATTTATCCGTGTTGAGCTCAATCTGTTAAATACTTGAAAGCATGTCTACATTTTAGTACTCTCTACAACTTGATTATGATATTTTCTCTGAGTAGTACTGTTATTTTCCTATCATATCTGTGTTGTTATTATTTAGATTGTACTATACCTTTCTGAGCACATCACTGCTTTTAGCCCAAGGTTAGTCCTATTACTTATTGAGTACATTGGATCGATTGTACTCATACTACACTCTATACTTCGTGTGCAGATCCTGGTACTTTGGGTACGGCGGTTGCTAAATTTTGAGCTTCATCTACTTTGAGACTTTTGAGGTAGCTGTTTTGGAGTCCTCAGACCTCAACTCTCCTTCTTTTACTTTATTTAGCACTTTTCTACCTTTTCAGACATTTGTATTTGAAGTCTTGACTGTATTGTCATTTAGATGCTCATGTACTTAGTGACACCCGAATTTTGAGAACTTTGTATTTGAGTCACAGTATTTCTTATCGACTATTTATGAGACATATTACTGTAAAACCTGTTTCATCTTGTTTTCAATTTATAAATGCGTCATTATTTGTGGTTGTCGGCTTGCCTAGTACTGTGATAGGCGCCATCACGACATATTGAGTTTTGGGTCGTGATAATATGGTACCTGATGCTTTGAGTAAAAAGGCAAAGAGTATGGGTAGTTAGGCATTTATACCGTTAATAAAGAAGCCATTGGCTATGAATGTTCAGGCCTTGACTAACAGACTCGTGAGATTGGATTTTTCTAAGCCGAGCAGAGTTGTTGATTTTGCTGTTGCGTAGTCGTCAAAGGTTGGTGATACTGGAGTGGAAGTGGGAGGGAATTACATTGGACTTTGTGGTAGGATAACCACAGACTTTGAGAAGGTTTGATCTTATTTGAACCATTGTGGACAGATTGACCAAATCTGTGCACTTCATCATAGTGATGACTTCTTACACTTTAGAGAGATTGGCTCAGATCAACATCATAGAGATTGTTCGTTTGCACGATGTGCCCATCTCTATCATTTCATA
Organism: Nicotiana attenuata; assembly: GCF_001879085.1. Taxonomy (NCBI): domain Eukaryota; kingdom Viridiplantae; phylum Streptophyta; class Magnoliopsida; order Solanales; family Solanaceae; genus Nicotiana; species Nicotiana attenuata. The sequence goes on from NW_017673752.1 coordinate 76,942, forward strand.
CCGTGGCATGCAGTTCACTTTGGACTTTTGGAGATCTGTTCGGCGAGAGCTGCGTATGTAGGTAGAGTTGAGCACTGCATTTCAACCCAGATGGATGGCCAGTCCGAGCAGACTATCTAGATCCTTCAGGATATGTTGAGGGCCTGTAGAGTTTTCTTACAACAATAGCTATCAGTCCAGCATTTAGATGGCGTCATATGAGGCTTTATATGGTAGACGGTGTCATTCTTCTATTGGTTAGTTTGATCCTGGTGAGGCTAGGATGTTGGGTATGGATTTGGTTTGTGATGCTTTAGAGAAGATGAAGTTGATTTAGGATCCTCTTCGGATAGCGCAGAGTAGGCAAAAGAGTTATGCGAACAACAAGGTCCGTGATGTGGCTTATATGGAGGGCGAGAAGGTACTTTTAAAGGTTTCTCCTATGAAGGGCACGATGAGATTAGGGAAGAACGGCAAGTTACGCCCAAGGTTTATTGGACCGTTTGAGGTGTTAGAGAGAGTTAGGGAAGTTGCTTATAGACTTGCATTGCCTCTCAGCCTAGAGGGGATACATTCGGTATTTCATATTTCTATGCTTCGAAAGTATCATGAAGACAAATCGCATGTTTTGGACTTCAACACAATGCAGCTTGATGAGAATTTGACTTGTGAAGAAGAGTTGGTAGCTATTATTAGATTGACAGGTTCAAAAGTTGAGATCTAAGGCTATTTCTTCTTTGAACGTACTTTGGCAAGGGCAACCTACTAAGGAGGCTAGTTGGGAGTCCGAGTCCAACATGAGGAGTAGATATCTGCAGGTTTTTTTACCAGTTCAGGTACATTTTTATGTCCATTCGAGGATGAACGTTTCTTTTAGTGGTTTTAAGTTCTAGCTTTCTATTCCGTGGTTTGAGACCTTGAATAGTGATGATTTATGACTTGTGTGCATTGTCCATTTGAATTTCCAAAATTTTTAAATGTGTTTTTAAAAAAAGAAAACTTAATTTTTGAACTTTAAAGGTGTTAGAGTTGACCATGATCAACATTCTTGGTAAACGATCTCGAATTGATATTTTGATAATTCTGGTAGGTTTGTATGATAATTTTGGACTTGTACACATATTTGGTTGGGGCCCTGGGTAATCCAAGGCCATTTCGACGCTTATTATGGAATGTTGAAACAATGAATTTATGAACATTTAAATCATTGAGTTTTGATGCTTGATTCTTGATTGTAGATGTTATTTCGATGTTTTGAGCTTATAAAATAAGTTTGTATGAGGTTTATATAGTTGTGTGAGTGTTTGAAATGGGGCTCGATGGGCTCTGGTGAGTTTCAGATTGGTTTCGAACTATATTAGCAAGACTTAGAATTGCTTGTGCTACAGTCATAGCAATTGCGATGAATTTCTTCGCATTTGCAAAGAAGACCTCGTATTTGCAAAGATTGGATGAGGGAGGTCAACTTCACAATTGCGAAGCTGGGATCGCATTTGCAATGCTCGCAATTGCGAGCATCTGTGGTTCAGTGCCACTTCGCATTTGCGACCATGTGGATCGCATTTGTGAGCTGCGTAATTGCAAACAAGAGTTCAGAATTGCGACATAGCAACTGGATTAAAAAAGAGATTTTGAGATTGGCATTATTCTATAGTCACCTTACCACCAAGAGCTTAATTTATCAAAGAAACACAAAGAGTTTCTCAAGAATATGTCAGAATATTAAGAAGCAAAAGTCCCTAATCTCATTATCAAAACTAACTTCCATTCCAGACAGTAGATCAAGGAAACCCTATAAATAATGGATATGATCAACAATATGACTGTCCTCCTTGTATTTAAAGGTCATCAATTGCTTAGGCAGAAACAATTTATGTTCCAACTTTTAAAGCATAAAGTGTTTTCAGCTTTTTTCATAATGATCTCGCATGAGTCTCATTTACGATATGGTTGCGTATATTAACTTTAACCTATTGTTTTATATATTCACAAACTTGTTGGTGCTCGAAATCCAAATCTTCATCAGAAAGAGTCTTGGGTTTGTGAGCTAAAAAAGGGGCAAATATATTTTCTTCACGAATAGTAAATCTTTCATCTCGCCTTTTCAAATGTTATACTGCCCCATTTAAACATACCATCTTACTCATATCCCCTCCATACCGTGGCACACCGGATAAATAACCTGGCTTTAATGCTATTGTTATGTCGAGAAAGAGGCAGACCTGAAAATAGAAAAGATAAAGAAGATCAAATGTTAACGCGAAAAATCCTTCCAATCGAAGGTAAAAGTACGGGATCACAAAGATCCAAAAAGCTCTACAATAACAATAAGAGGGTTGTAATAATTCTTCAAATTAGCTTAACAATAAGTGTCAAACAAAGAGCTACAATAACAACAAGAGAAACAAAATATCAATTGAAGAAAAAAGATAAATCACCAAAAATGGAGTTGTTGTCCATGGTCGAAATTTGATGATGCGGACGTCTCCGATCTCCACAACTCAAATAAAAAACCAAGATGTTAGGAATACTCAATTAAAATTTTAGCTCGATCCAAAAGTGAACGGATTGGAAAATGTAATTTGAAGCTGGCTGATCGAAATAAAATATGCAGCAAAAAGAACCATTTTCCTTCTCTCTTCTCTCTCGATGGATGATCTCTTAAAAGCCTCTTTTATGTGCTTAAGTCTTTCAAAGACTAAGAGGGTGTTTAGTGAGATTGAAAGCTAGTCAAACCACATTAACAATACTTCTTAGGTTATTTTGGTGTTTGGCAAGTTCAAAAATATTTATAAGCCAAGTACTTTCAAGTTAAAGTAACCCAAAATAAACCACAACAATAAGCTGGTCTATCCCAACTTACTGCTTTTTGGCTTAAAAACTATTTTAGTTTGACCAACTAAATTATCTTATTATTCTTTATTTATTTCTATAATACAAAAAATACCCTTCCGTCAATGAAAGCCCTAATCCCATTTCAAAGCCTCATGCTCTTCTTCCACCTCGGCCATTGCTTTTTCTATCTTTGCCTGTACATATTGTTTACATCATTGCCGTATCAACGCTGCAAAGGACCAAAAATGTCATTTAGTTACATAACTATAGTTTAAATTGCTTGGAAAACCTAATCCAACAAAATATGAATTTTACGCTCCACAAATTTCTCTTTCAGAATATAGTATAGTGATGTTGACGAAATATGAACTTTTCATTTTATAAAACGCAAAAGAGGAAAACCATCTATAAGAGAAAATCTTTCATTACTTTGACGCAATATTTATTTACCTCTTTTTAACGTATCTCAAGAGAAATTGACATAAATTCATTTGTACTTAAATTAATTTGGAATTAAAAGTATTGCAATAATAAACTTATTTTTAGTATTAGCAACTTTAAGGTCCAGTCTTTTTATTATATTAGGTGCTGGAAAGCACCTTTTTACAAACCAAATCAGCTGTTTATATTAAAGTTCAGTACTTCTATTCAAACACGTAATTGATTAATCATAGATTTAGCTCCAGCATTTAAGAAGTACTTCTAAATATTTGTGCTTAAAAGCCACCTTTTTGAGCTAATTCAAGCGGGCTCTAATACCAATGAGAATAGAACAATTTTTCAAAGTTGTTCTATTCGTAGACTAAAGCCAAAACAACCTCCAAATAGGAATAAGAACCGAATCTAATTTCAAATAGAAATGTAAATAGAAAATAGTAGACTTAGGCCATCGGGCCTTTGGCTTATACAATATAGGCAAGGTCCCAAAAAGATTTATATTAGGAATCCTAAATTTTTAAAGATATCTCACATGACTACAACAACTAATTTTAACGTTGCAAAAAGTCCTTAAATAGTAGTATTCGGCTTCAAACAGCCATCTCTGTCCAATTTCAGTAACAAATACTAGTACTAATTCTTTAAGACGAAAGCGTACTAACTTTTTTTTGTTTTTGTTGTTGTTGAAGAATTGAGTTAAATAACCGCTGACACGAGTGTCTAAACTTAAAAATAGCTAATAGATATATAATATATGTATAATTTATTTATTATATGTATATAATTGTGCATAATCATTATATAATTTATGTATATTAGTGAAAAAGTACCCAATAAATTCGATCGACTATTTTTATAAAGATCGTCTTTTTTTTCTATGTAAGACCCGAATGTTTCTCTCCTAGATTCCTACCGTCAACTCCCAACTTTATATAAAGTCCTTTGCATAGGCAACGTAATATTTTTTCAATCATAATAAAATTATACTTATAAATAAGATCAACCTCTTTCCTTTAGCTCCATGTCCTAAGCTCACTTAATATTCGCTCATATTTTGTCAGATGTTGGAACTGGTGTAACATAAATCGGCCATTATTATATTCCACTCGCCTTGCCAAAAATTACATATCCATCAAAACAAGGTTAAATTCACTAGTTAGAAATAGGTTATAAACTGAAAATAAATGAAGGAAAATATTATTTTTTTTTGTTATCTCATGAATGAGCGGTTCTCCACAATCCCTCATGCTTAAGATAAGCTCGAATACTCTTATTTATGATAATATATGAAATTTACTTTAACTAAAAATAGAAAAACTTATTTATATAATAGTTCTAACTACAAATCTTATTTAAACAATAATTAAATAAATTAACAAATATCAAATCCTTAATAATTTTGACTTCCTACTCCAACCTTGAATTAGTTTTTAAAATTTTTCTCGTAATTCAAAGTTGTATATGCCTTTTGTTGTATTGGGGCACTTCTCTCCAATCTTCCACATGTTGATGCACTTCTCACCAACTTTCAATTTTTGTTGAATCACTTCTCTCAAACTCCTAATTGTTGATGCACTTCTCTTCAACCTTCAATTGTTGAAGTACTTTCTTTTTAACCTTCAATTGTTGGTGCACTTCTCTCCAACGTTTAGTTATTGGTGCACTTCTCACCAACCTTTTATTGTTGAGGTACTTTCTCTTCAATTTTTAATTGTTGGAGCTTCTTTCTCCAACTTTTCGGTGTTGCTGCACTCACTACTAAAAAAATGGGAAAAATCGACTGATATTGGTCGGTAATTGGTAAAAATCGACCGATTCGTGATGGTCGGTAATCGTAAGATCGGTAGAGCTAACCGACTAACTTTGGTCAGTATTTTTCGACTGATTTCGGTCGGTCAATTAAATTCCAAAAAGAAAAAATTATCGAAAAACCGATCGAAGTCGGTCAGTATGTTAATTATGTAATTAAAAAATACTCAATCCGAAAATTGAACCGGGGTCTGTAATGTGTGGTAGGATACTATTCTGCCAATAGACCATTGGTGCATTTTGTTTTAAGACTGTTTTTATTTTATTTAAACTCATTAATTGCATTTTCGTGCGAAAATAACCGACTGATGTCGGTCAATTTTATTAATAAATAAAATTATCGACCGAATTCGGTCAGTTTTTTAAAATGACTGGCCGAATTAACCGACTGATTTAGGTCATTTTTTTAATGTTAATTTTAATTTATTTTAAACTAAAAACCGACCAAAGTCGGCCGGTTTCATGAAAAATAAATTTTGCGGGATGCAAAAATAGTTTTCCGCATTTTTGCGCCAAAGAGAACCGACCAAAGTTGGTCGGTTTCGTTAAATAAAAAATTCAAAATAAAATATTTCGAAAAATTGACCGACTTCAGTCGGTTTTTGGGCGGTTTTTTGACCGACCGAATCGGTCGACCGCGATAAGTTTTTGCTGAATTTCTAGTAGTGACTTTTTCATCAACCTTCAATTGTTAAAGCACTATCTCTTCAACCTTCAATTGTTGGAGCACTTCTCTCCAACTTTTAATTAATTCTTTTCTTGGTTGTGTTGGAGCACTTTTCTCCAACTTCTTATAATTGATAAACTTCTCATTAATATTCATTTGTTGAATCACTTCTCTTTAACTTTTTTTTTTGTTTGTAAATAGTGACTTTCTATCCATTCCAAAAATAGCTTTACAAAACAAGTAGATATGCTGACCATCTACATCCCTATCTTATAATTACAGCAAGTCTGATGTTCTATCTATATATTTACTGTGTGGTTCTTTACATCAGCTTAAGGTCAGAAGACAAAAAACATCTATATACATACGCTAGGAGTGTAAGAACATTAAGGAAAGTAGTCCAGCTGCTGTAGTGCTCCTTGCCATCTCTGTAGTGTTCTTTCTCTGCAAATGCTATCATTCTTGAGCACACCCCCTTGAAATCTAATCACATTTCTTTCCCTCCATATTGTGTAAATGAGCATACCAACACACAAGTTATAGTCGCCCGGTGACCAGATTTCTTCTTTGCACCTTTGTTTATCCATTGTACTTCCCCTTTCCAATCCTGAATAGGTCTAGGGTGGCATAGCCAATTGAGCACCCTAGTCCATATTCCTTTTACTATTGATCATTCAAAGTTTAGGTGTTCAAATACTTCATCAGAGTGTTGACAGAATACACACTGTTGAGGTACTTGAATTCCCAATTTGAGTAGTCTGTCCACTGTAGCTAATCTCTTATGTAGTGCCAACCATAGTATGAACCTGTATCTAGGGTGCAGGTTTGGTTGCATGGTTATACTCTTCCAAGGTATCCTTTGAAGCTGGTGGAATTGCATGTGATACAACTTACTTATACTGAAGACTTTACCTTTTTGTAGTTCGGTAAGTTTACTAATCAGATCCCCTTGAATACCTTACATCTCAATAATAAATTTTCTAGTCTCTAGTATCTTCCTAGCTACCCAGGCTGCATTCTTGGGTATTGGAGCATTTTCCACTGTCTTGTTTCTTATATAGAAAGTATGATCCATCAGATCCATAAGTTGTCCTTCTTCATTGCTACTGCCCACAAGTGTTTTATAACTGCTGCTTTGTAACAATAGTATAGGTTCATTACATTAAGTCCCCATGCAGCTTGTGGACAGCATACTCTGTCCCAAGCAACTAGTGATTTCTTGGTGATGTTTGTTGTTTCAGACCATAAGAAAGATCTACATATGGCTTCTATCATCTTCAATACCTTCTTAGGTAGCAGAAAGATCTGTGCCCAATATGACTGTACCCCAAACTAGATTGATTTGATCAATTGTAACCTACCAGCATATAACAGCAATTTGGATGTCCAGCAGTTGATTCTTTGTGTAATCTTCTCTACTAGTGGCCAACATAGGATGCTAGACAGCTTCTTGGATGCTAATGGTACACCTAGGTATCTAAATGGTGAAGTACCTTTAGTGTATCCCAATTCTTGTATAATGTCTTGCTTTTGGCTGCTTGAGATGCCTGCTAGGTAGATAGAGCTTCTTTCTGCATTTGACTGGAGTCCAGATAAGTTTGAGAACTTGAGAAATGTTTGTTGCAGCAATCGGATGGATGTAATATCAGCTTTGTAGAACATCAATAGATCATGCAAAACATATATGGATCACTTCTCTTTAACTTTTTATTGTGTTGAAGCACTTCTCTATAACTTTCACTTGTTTTTATTTTATTTTAATTTTTATTCACTTCTTTTTAATTTTAGAGAAGAGTTTCTTTCTCTTGTGCCAGATTTGCTTTCATTTCTTTAAGCTTGCAATATCTTTTTGTATCATTCCTTCTCAACATTATTATTTTTCTCATGCATGTATTATTGGCTCAGCGATTGCCAACATAATCATTGACTAAACGGGCATCACACATTGGCTAGCACCGTCGGCTGGTAGTGGGAGTTGTTTGATTCTCTACCATGATCGTAGATGCTATGATACCAACATGAAGAAAAAATAATTTTATTTAAATTTCTGAATGCTCTTTACAATTCTTCACAGTTCTCCACAAATTTCTACACTTAAAAATAACTAGCAAATCCCTATTTATAATAGTAAGAACTTATTTTAACTAGAAACAGGTAAACTTACTCTATATTAATTCTTACTATAAATCCTATTTAGACAAGAATTAAATAAACTAACAAATATCAAATCCTAACCATTCTTGATTTTCTACTCCAACTTTGAATTAGTTTTCCAATAATAAATGTTTAATCTTGTTTTAATTAGTTTCTTCAACTGTGGATAAGTCCACCTAGTTATTTTCTTATTTTATGGAAATGGGATTTTAATAAAGAAGTTTGATTTTCATTTCTTTTGGAAGCTTTTGGATATTTCAGCGAAAAAAAAAAAATCTTTTCGCGCCAAAAAGCAATTTTTGTTAGAGTAAGAGACTCGCGCAACAAAGACGGCTTGGTTTATGTCAAAATTAATTAGTAATTTTCTCTACAGTAGAACGTTGAGAAGTTTTCCTAAAAGGAAAAAAAAAATTGTTTTCTCCTTCAACATATATACTACTGTTTGATCTAATTGGTATGAATGCGAGAACCTAACCCTAGCAACTTCTGTTGACTTTGATATTATTGATTGGTGTAGATACTCGTAAAAGACTTTATACGTAGACCAGGTTAACAAACTAGAACTTCTAGCAATAAAACATTTGTAAAACAGTGAAATGTTATTTGAAATATATTCTATCCGGTTTTCTAGAGTTTTTGGTGTGCTAAAGTTTGAAATTGTCAACTCTACGACTAGAAATTTTTGGCTAAAACGTTCACTGGAATAATCTTGAACTTGAAAAGGGGGAAGGGCGGTGATGAAAAGGTAAAATTTTAATGTTGGTTCCCAAAACAAACGTAAATATACGCGATTCCCTAAGTAGTAAAGTAACTCGAAATTAGTTGGATGTCTAACCCACAAAAACTTAGATTAATCAGTATCTAAGCAAGAACTTTTTATCCGTTCAAGGTTATCAAAGGGTGATGGTTGTGATTACTCTTATATTGCATATATTTAACAACTGAGTAGTTAAACCGACATGAATGCAAGTGTTTATAATTTTGTCTTAACCAATTGAGTAAAGATTTTAGGGTTGTTATCGGTTTATCAATCCTATTGAGTTCGCAGGTATACCCATCAATCCAATGACCTATGTGTTATATATCTGTACTGCTGTAAATAAATTAAATAATAATCTTTCTGAAAACAGAAACAGAAAGTTAGTAGAATTTATATTCCGAAAACAGTAAACTTCTTCAAAATAAATTATGAGAAAGATATAGGAACAAATTGAGCCCACTGAATACACAATGTGTCCTTAAGGAAATTATTCCCCTCAAGTACCCGAGGTTCTGGAATATATCCTCCCAGGATAGAACGATTTAACTCACCGGAGTATTGGTACCAAAAACGCCGATGAACAGCGAACCACTCGAAGGCTGCAAAACACACTGGAATTTTTGTGCAGAAGAAGAAGAAGATTCAGAAAATTTCGTAAGCAAATATTCTGGGATTTGCGGGTGTATTTATAGCCAATTTCGGTGCTGTTTCTGAAAAGTTTTGCAACCTTTCAGAACAACCATAGCTGTTGGAACAGGTGTGACACTGTTTCAGAACAGCCATGGCTGTTGGAAATTTTGCGGGAAATTTAAAACGAATTTAAAATAATCCGGGAAGGAAAAACGGGCCGGAATGGACCGGGTCGCGGGTCATGGGTTATTCCGGATTGAATTTTCTTTAATTAATTAATTAAATATTTGAAAAGAATTTTGTCCAAAAAGATTAATCAATCAATCTTTGACAAATCCAAATCCAAATCCGAAGCCGAAGCCGAAGCGGAAGCCGAGCCGAGCGAGCGAGCGACGACGACGGCGCGAGGCTTGCCTTCTTCTTAGTTCTTTAAGAGCTAAATGATGAGCTTCTCTTTATATACACGAAGATTTTCTCTCCTTCTACCAATGAGGGACAAAGTGCATTAGTGAACTCATTCAAAATTTTACTTCCCTCTATTTCTTTTCCCACCATTTTCCATTCACACTTCTTTTGTTATTAAACAACAAAATCCAACAATCCCCCACATGAATGGGGAATGGCTATAAACTTAAAGGAATGCACGGACGTGTGTATGTTTTACATGCAAGAATTAATTGCATCTGGATAAGTAGGTTTCCCTTTGAACTTTCCGTAGTGAACTTATATCGGATATACTCGATCAATCGGTAGATTTGATATCTTTGAACCGTCGAGCTTTGTTGTATACCTAGACAACATAAGTCACACAATCAATCCTTAACCATCTATGGTTCTCACGGTTGTGTTCGTTTCAGCCATGAACACTACCTGGTTTCATGAGTGCTTAGAGAATGTGCCTTTACTTTCATTCTCCTTGAAGCGGCTTACACTTCACACTCACATAAGTGATTCCTAAACGTGTAATCCTAAAGACACACTATCTGGTCATATCCTGCCAGACTTAGCAAATCATTAAAAAACTTTAAGCTTTATTGACTCATCAAAAAGCCTTAATACTTTACCTCGTTTTTGAACATTGTCTTCATCACGAGAATGGGTTGAGTTAGTTGACAATGTTGAACCGCCATTCATAACTTTGTTTGATCTCTTTGAACCTAGCTCTTGGGATCTCCAGTCTGCTAGGTAGAGTTACCGCCATGATGACTTGTCCTAGGACTTTAACCCCATTCCCTTTGATGATCTTTCAACTGCCTCTCTAGATAGGCCTTTTGTAAGTGGATCCAACACGTTATCTCTTGACTTTACGTAGTCAATTGTGATAATACCACTAGAGTGTAGTTGTCTAACGGTCTTGTGTCTCCGTCGAATATGACGAGATTTACCGTTATACATAACGCTCCCTACCCTACCTATTGCCGCTTGACTATCACAATGTATACATATAGGTGCCAAAGGTTTGGGCCAAAATGGAATATCTTCCAAGAAATTTCGGAGCCATTCAGCTTCTTCACCGGCATTATCTAAAGCTGTGAATCCAGATTCCATTATAGAACGGGCGATGCACGTTTGTTTGGATGATTTCCAAGACACTGCTCACCCCCAATTGTGAAAACATATCCACTCGTGGATTTAACTTCAGATGATCCGGTGATCCAATTTGCATCACTATATCCCTCGATCAGGGAAGGATATTTGTTATAATGCAAAGCATAATTTTGGGTATGTTTCAGATACCCCAAAACTCGTTTCATTACCATCCAATGTATTTGATTGGGATTACTTGTAAACCGACTCAGTTTGCTAATAGCACATGCTATATCTGGTCGCGTAGAATTCATGATATACATCAAACTTCCCAATACTCTTGCATACTCCAGTTGTGAGTCACATTCACCTTCATTCCTTTGAAGTGCATAACTCACGTCAATTGGAGTCTTGGCAATTTTGAAATCCAAATACTTGAACTTGTCAAGTACCTTTTAAATGTAGTGAGACTGTGATAATGCTAGACCTTGTGGAGTCTTGCGAATTCTGATTCCTAAGATCACATCAGCAACTCCTAAGTCTTTCATGTCGAATTTTCTAGCCAACATACGGTGTGTAGCATTTATATCTGCCATACTTTTGCTTACTATCAACATGTCATCAACATATAAACAAACAATGACTTCATGACCTAGAGTATTTTTAATGTAAACACATTTATCACACTCGTTGATTTTAAATCCATTTGCCAACGTTGTTTGGTCAAATTTTGCATGCCATTGTTTGGGTGCTTGTTTAAGTCCATAAAGCGACTTAACAAGTTTGCACACTTTCTTTTCTTTACCAGGAACCACAAAACCCTCAGGTTGTTCCATGTAAATCTCTTCCTCTAATTCTCCATTTAGGAAAGCTGTTTTAACATCCATTTGATGGATTTCAAGACCATACACGGCCGCTAGTGCCACTAACACCCTAATAGATGTTATCCTTGTTACTGGCGAGTAAGTGTCAAAGTAATCAAGGCCTTCCTTTTGTCTATAACCTTTGACAACAAGTCTTGCCTTATATTTGTCAATAGTTCCATCATCTTTAATTTTCCGTTTAAAGATCCATTTCGAACCTAAAGGCTTATTTCCTGGAGGAAGATCAACCAATTCCCATGTATGATTATCCAAAATTGATTGAATCTCACTATTGACTGCCTCTTTCCAAAATGCTGAATCAGAAGACGACATAGCTGCTTTAAAAGTTTGAGGCTCATTTTCAAGCAAGAATGTCACAAAATCTGGTCCAAAGGCCGTAGATGTTCTTGACGTTTGCTAGGCCTTGGATCTT
>NW_017673752.1:90693-121529 GCF_001879085.1 Nicotiana attenuata
TGTTTTGTTGTCTTCCTCGATCTTTAGACGTATCACAAGATCTTCCAACTTCATTTCTTTGCGCTTGTGCTTAAGATAGTTCTTGAAATCTCTCCACGAAGGAGGCAATTTTTCAATCATAGCAGCCACTTGAAATGCTTCATTCACGACCATACCTTCAGTAATAAGGTCGTGAAAAACAAGTTGAAGCTCCTCAACTTGTGTTCCCACAGTTTTGCTGTCTATCATTTTATAGTCTAGAAACTTGGCAACCACGAACTTCTTCAAGCACGCATCTTCTGTCTTGTACTTCTTCTCAAGTGCGTCCCATAATTATTTCGAAGTATTCATTGCACTGTACACATTGTACAAGTCATCTTCTAAAGCACTTAAGATATAGCCTTTGCAAAGAAAATCTGCCTGCTTCCACGCCTCAACAACCATGAACTTTTCATTGTCCGGCATGTCAGCAGCAGGCACCGGAGGCTCTTCACTAGTGAATTTCTGCATACCAAGTGTGGTAAGCTAGAAGAACACCCTTTGCTTCCATCCTTTGAAGTTGGTTCCAGAAAATTTCCCCGGTTTCTCAGCCGGAGGAACAGCAGTGCAGCTTGACGAGGCTATCGTCGTTGCACCAACAGTCGCAGAAGGATTTCCATTTTCATTTGCCATTTCTTACTGTCAACAACATAAGAAATCAATTAATGGCAAAACCAAAACAGTAAATAATACTATAATCAATAAACAGTACGTAATAAAAGCAACTAATGTTTTTTTTTATATACTGTTTTACAGAAAAACAATGAAGTTTCTATGTTCTTCAAATCGTTTTCTGAATTTCAATACCCTGATGAAGTTTTTAATATCTTCAAATCAGAATAGTAAAATTCAGATAGAATAGAGAATATAATAAATATAATTTCCTTAAGAATGTTATATATCTGTATTGCTGTAAATAAATTAAATAATTATCTTTCTGAAAACAGAAACAGAAAGTTAGTAGAATTTAAATTCCGAAAACAGTAAACTTCTTCAAAATAAATTTTGAGAAAGGTGTAGGAACAAATCGAGCCCACTGAATACACAGTGTGTCCTTAAGGAAATTATTTCCCTCAAGTACCCGAGGTTCTGGAATATATCCTCGCAGGATAGAACGATTTAACTCACCGGAGTATTGGTACCAAAGATGCCGATGAACAGCGAACCACTTGAAGGCTGCAAAACACACTAGAATTTTTGAAGGTGTATTTATAGCCAATTTCGGTGCTGTTTCTGAAAAGGTTTGCAACCTTTCAGAACAACCATAGCTGTAATTTAATTAATTAATTAAATATTTGAAAAGAAATTTGTCCAAATCTTTGACAAAGCCGAAGCCGAGCGAGCGACGACGACAGCGCGAGGCTTGCCTTCTTCTTAGCTCTTTAAGAGCTAAAAGATGAGCTTCTCTTTATATACACAAAGATTTTCTTTCCTTCTACCAATGAGGGACAAAGTGCATTAGTGAACTCATTCAAAATTTCACTTCGCTCCATTTCCTTTCCCACCATTTTTCATTCACACTTCTTTTGTTATTAAACAACAAAATCCAACACTATGATTGCTAGTTAACCGATAAACTGGTGGCTAGATAATTCACAAATTAAATCTAGAATTAAAGAAATAACTAATGATGATAATTTGCATTAATAAAGTAGTAATCAATAAACGTCAATCATCATGTCAGGCACAACCAAGAACTAAAATATTTAGCCACTCATTATGTGGTATTCACGATTGTAGTAAAAAAATTCATATACGGACAAGAAAGAATGGAAGAAAAAAATGTGAGCTCATTCCCAAATCCGTATTTTTCTACTCTTTGCACGTTCTTTGCCTCCGAAGATGTTAACCCCCTTGCCAAGATGTTCATGGGGTGTTTATATGACCTAAAGTGGTTAGGAGGCCGTCTAAACCAATCGAATTTTGGATAGGACTAAACGGCACCGCGTCCGGCCCTTGCACGATGCGTGCCAAGCGGACGAGCTCCCAAGTGCTTTTTGTCCGTGCGTTGGCTCGCGCAATGATGCTTGATTTGCTATTTTTGGCGATGATCAACCCCTCAGGCTCGTCCACCTCTCCCACGACGAGGGTCGGATGTAGCTACCCGAATACGGCTTCAATTGAACCCATAGTGTTAATTGTGTAGTGAGTTCAGGTAAAACTATAAAGATTGATCCCATCAAATTAAAATTCTGGATCCGCCTCCATCCACAACGCATGACCTTCAGACGAGCTGCCTTTAGCTCTTGTTTCTTCACTTCTAATTTCGCACCAAATCATCCCCTTTTAATCCACTTTCGTCCAAACTCTTACCTTGAAACAACAAACTCGTAATGAGCATAAATTCATCCAATTACCGTGCAATCTTTATCAAGTCAACAATCCATAGGACATAAACACACTAATAACATGTACCTTTTTACCAGTTATCATTTAACAAGTTCCAACATAGAATATTCCTTTTGTAGATCTTCACAATAAGGTTGAGGAGCATTTAAAGATAAATGTGAAATGTTGGAAGTACCTGTAAAACAAAGTCAAACATTTAGGACTAAGTTCGTAGAGATTGCATTCATCAAGTGCTAACATGTAAATTTTTCCAACTACTTTTAGTTACGTTTCCCATTTGCATCGTAACAACTGGCTTCTAACTTGCATACTAGACAAGAATGGAGTGTGAAAGAAAATAGGGGATGTTTGCTTCTGGCTGCGAAAGTTGGTGTGAGCCTTTTTGTCCTTTTGCTCCCTCCGTTTCAATTTAGATGAGGTAGTTTGACTCGACATGGAATTTAAGAAAAAAAAAAAAGACTTTTGAAACTTGTAGTTTTAAAAGCTTAAAAGGTAAAAATATTGTGGGGCCATGACATTTGTGTGGTGATAAAAGTTTCTCATTAAGAATAAAACGGATAAAATGAAGAGTTTAAGTTGAATTATTTCCAAATTTAGAAATATGTTATTATTTTAGAACATACTAAAAAGGAAAGTATTTCATCTAATTTGAAACGGAGGGAGTATTAATTAATAGGTCCTTTAGGGTTTAGAGGCAGTTCATCCTACATCTTTTAAAGCATTATGGGGATGCTGAGAAATTGCGTAAACTGAAAGGAAGCTGATGGCATAATTAAATTGATTTAACTGACAACTATCAATGTATTTTAATATGTTATAATAGGTCATCTATCATATTTTTTTTAATTACTAATCACAAATTAAGTATTTTTAAGTGACATGATAGTATAAAATTTTCTTTCATATTATTGTATAGTTGTATAGGGTCGAATTTGACCAACTACGTTCTTCAAGACAGCACGACCGACCAAGTGTGCCTGAGCCCGGTTAGAAGAGCGACCTATGAGCAACAAGAGGGACGGCTCCGCGACCACGCCGGTCGCTCCACAATATGTACTTTATTCTTTGCCTTTTTGTATTCGAGTAAGGATCCTCTATTATATAAAGAGGATCTAAGCCTTGTAAAAAGGGATTCGGATTATTAGAAATACAAGCTCTCTCTTCTCTCTCTAACATTGTCTCTCTTATCTAACAGAAGTTTATCATTTTCTCTCATAACCTTTGTTTATCTCATTGTTATCTGATTCTATATTCAAGATCATCCTAGAGTTTATTATCTTCCACTACGATTTACCCCTTCATCTACATTGATTGATTTGCTTAAAAAGTATTAAACCACTTTTGAGTCAAACAATTTGGCGCCGTCTGTGGGAATTTTGGTAGTAGAAACCATAGTTTACATCTAGGATACTAGAAATAACCATCGCTGTTCTTTAGATCTCATAGAAACTAACAAATGGCAGACAAAGAGTCAAGGTTGAAGATGATAGCAGATGTCTCAACCAACCTCATAGGCCCACTCAACGAAGCAGGCAGAGAAAATACCGCGAATATAACACCAAGTAACACACCGGAGGGGGAGATCTCGCCCTCCTCACTTGAAGATCTAACGATTTTGCATGAAAGAGGAACTTCTACATCTGCAGCAAAGGAAACGCCCCCAGTAGTCAAAAAGCTACTGGAGGAATGGTTGACGAACACTCTAAGTAGCATACTCGAGAAACCACCTCAGGGAAATATCATAGATCCATCGGTGGCAGAAATCACCACCACCATCGGAGAGCCCAGCGTTGCACGAACAGGTAACGCCCACACTGACTCCAATACAAGCAACGATGCGCTCACAGCCATCCTTAAGAAAATGGAGGAGATGGAGAACGAGAATAAAGCACTTCGTGATCAAATGAAGGAGCACCAGGAGAGGGTAGACAAGATACCTGGCGCCCCTAAACTACTGCCAAAACACGATATGGGGAGATTCGTCGAGCAACCATATAATGAGGGAGATGCTCCTCACCCAATCCCCAAAACCTTCAAGATGCAACCATAATTGAAAATAAGCGCCACCACAGATCCAGAAGATCACCTGATTCATTATGTGATCGCCGTAAAAGGCAATGACCTATCGAAAGAACATGTGCCATCTGTGTTGCTGAAAAAGTTTGGGGAGACTCTGACGGGAGGAGCACTCACATGGTACTCTCAGTTGCCGGCCAGATCGATATCAACGTTCGAAGAGATGGCGGACAAGTTCGCCACCGCCCACGCAGGAGCAAAGAAATCTGAAGCCAGGGTCAACGACATCTTCGTCATCAGGCAAACAAC
This sequence comes from Nicotiana attenuata, assembly GCF_001879085.1. NCBI lineage: Eukaryota > Viridiplantae > Streptophyta > Magnoliopsida > Solanales > Solanaceae > Nicotiana > Nicotiana attenuata. The sequence goes on from NW_017673752.1 coordinate 95,386, forward strand.
AGGCGAGGGACTCAGGGACTTCCTGGCACGATTCAACAGGGTAAGAATGGGACTGCCGAACGTATCGGAGGGAATGGCGATGGCAGCTTTCCAAAATGGGCTGAACAGAGACGGATCTAAAGCAACCAAAAAGCTACTCAATCGGCTCATGAAATATCCCCCCACCACGTGGGAAGAGATCCACAATGCCTATTGCGCCGAAGTTAGAGCGGATGAAGATGACCTTAAAGGCCCGACCCAACGACTAACGTCCGTACAATCAGAAGTAAGGAGGGACCGACGCAGCGACGGGCGATCGGAACCACTTCCACGCTTCAACAGAGAAAGGCACTAGCCCTACGTCAGAACTCCTAACCCGCCTCCTCCAAGACACCCAGATGTCGTACAGCGACATGCCGCCCCGCTTCGAAATGAAAGAGGTATGCCCCCATTATTATCCGCTCATAACTTTTGTGTCTCCCCTTCAGAAATAGTGTACGCACTGGAAAAGCTGGGCACAAAGGTGCAGTGGCCACAAAAAATGAAGTCAGACCCCAGTGCAAGAAGGTCGAACGTCCTATGCAAGTTCCATCAGGAAAGAGGACATAAAACCGAAGATTGCATAGGCCTACGGTAGGAGGTGGTCAGAATGCTGAACCAAGGATACCTGAAGGAGCTTCTCAGCGATAAAGGAAGGACTAATTTCGCCAGAGGACGCGATCAATCCCAAGGACCACCGAAACCACCTTCTCCAGCACGCACCATACAGATGACCACCGGCGGCGGCGACGACTCGGCAATCAACCATGTAAAGTTCACTACCACACACAAGTTGAAACGCACGATCGCTCACGAACGGTATGATGACTTCGAAGATGGTATCACCTTCGATACGTCTGATGCCGACGGTTTGTCTTTCCCTCATTAGGATGCTTTAGTTATAACTTTACGCATTGCTGATACCGATGGTAAAGAATCATGGTAGACGACGGAAGCGGCGCGTGTATTATCCACCCAAGAGTCCTCATGCAAAAGAGGCTCGAAGATAAGATAATACCGCTGTGAGGCCCCGTAAAATTTTTGGCTTAAAACCTAGTATCTTGTGGTGTCAACTCCGAATATGTGTTAGGAATGCGTAGAATTCTTCGCGGCGAGCAAGCTCGCCGCGGTTCGGACCCTTGGTATTGACCTAAGTTTCAAAAAAATCAAAAGAATCAATTTCCCAGAAATGCCATTATGCGGTCAAGAATGCGGTCGCAGATCTGGTATGCGGACCGCATTCCTATCGCATAGTGAAGCTGTGGTTTGGTTAAACTTGAGGTCAAGATGCGGTCCAAGATGCGACCGCATAATTGATATGCGGGCCGCATTTCTACCGCAGAGTGGAATAGAAGAGCTGTCAAAATTAATGTTGAAAATGCGGTCTATGATGCGATCGCATAACCAATATGCGGGACCGCATAATCGTCGCATAAGTTCCTCAGGGATTTATGAAGGTCAGTTCTACGGTGCACAATGCGACCGCATAACAGGAATGCGCACCGCATTCCTGTCGCAGACTCAAACAGATTCATCAGAGTTTTGGGGGCAATTCTGCGGTCCAATCTACGGACCGCATTTCTGTTCTACGATCGCAGAATGCGACCGCAGATCTTGCTCGGGCTTCTATTTTCTAAATTTTATACCCGACCCCTTTTTTAATAAAACACCCCCAGCTCCTCATTTTTAACGATCTTCTACACAAAATAAGAGAGAGGAAGAGAGGGTCTTGAGAGAGAAAGTCATCTTCTCCAAAATTGGATTCTTCAAAACCATCCGGGCCGGGGAATTTCAAGCTTATCTTCATCCCCCTTTTCGTGCAGGTAACATCCCTAACCCTTTTCACTGAATTTCTGGTTTAAACTGGGGGGGGGGGGGAGTCCCATGCATTGATTTTGAAAATAGTGGTTGAACTCATACATGCATGTCATTCTATAACCTAAAACCTAGTGAGAGTAATTGGGTAGGAGTAAAAGATGGTGCAAAGATGGGTTGGTAACCTAAATAAATTTGAGTAGAAATTGTGAACTTCTTTTCTAAGCCATACGCGTTAACTTGTGCACTAGATTGACGTTGCTAGACCATTTGGTGAATTAGAAATAGAGGTTAAAAGGGAACTCGGCTCCAGGTATGTATGGCTAACTTTGAACTTGTAAAATCCCCTTGTTTGGGTGTTTGAGTGCTTGGTATGTGATTTCTACGTGATTTGTTTGTGAAATTCCTGTGATTGGTATGGTTGAGTGATTGTGGTTGTGCCTTCGCCATATTGATGCAATTAATCAGAAATAAACCAAGTTTGCGATTGTGAATGTGCTATGTGGTAAGAACTGTGAAACAAGTAATGGAAGGAAATGGGAATTGATGTGCTCGGAATAACCGTGGTAGTAACATATGTGGTTTGTCGTGGGAAATTACCGTCGTGATCTATCAATGCATATGAGTAGTGGAATACATGGAAAAGGTATTGATGGCTATGGAAGTTCATGTAAATTGTTGTTGTTGTTTCTTGAGGATTGTTGTTGTTGTTCTTTGTGAATTGTTGTTGTTGTTGTTGTGTTGTTTGTGAATTGTGATTGTTCGGTGGGATCGGGTTGCGCGCCGCAACACGAAGAAATAAGGTGTGGGTTGTGGTGATAAGGGTGGCCGAGGTAATAAGGGTGGCCGAGGTAATAAGGTTGGAAAGCGACCGAAATCGCTATTGAAATGAACTATGAACAAATTGTGAAATTATTGATGTGAAAATGTGGAAGGGGAAACAGGAGAGATTGTAAACTTGTTGGTTTGATTGCTCTTTCTTTGTGGATTTGATTGTTATTTCCATTACAATTACATGTTTGTTTATGGAGGAGAGATTGTATACCTGTTGGCTTAATTGTTCCCTTCTTGTGGATTTGATTGTCGCTTTTATTACTGCTACTTACTTGCTTATGGTTCGAGTTTACTTGGAGCAAAGTTTGTTCATACATACCAGTACAATTCAAATGTACTGACGTCCCTTTTGCCGGGGGCGCTACATTTGTGTTATGATTGTAGGTGGATCCGTAGCAGGTACTCCAGTCCACCGATCGTAGCTCCCCTTCGTCCTCCATCAGCTTTTTGGTGAGCCCCTTTCCTCTCGGGGCCCTGCGTGGCTCAGGCCGCTTGTTTTCGGAGTCTTATTTTTGATTTTGTGTAAGGTATAGCCGGAGCCTTGTTACCGGCAAATACTATATTATCCTGTTGTACTTTTAGAGGCTCCGTAGACAGTAGATGTGGGTTAGAAACTTGTGTAAATCCGTGTTTACATACGTTGGTAACGAGTTGGTGATTTCACTACTATTATGTAAGTATGTATGTGTTTTGTAAATTAAAAAGTGTTCTTAATTAATTATCCGGCAAATCCTTGGAATAATTGAGTAAGGAAAACGTGGGGTAGCATGTGGGTTAGGAAAGGCATCCAGGTTCGCTTGGCTGGGGCTACCCGGTCGGGCGCCGGTCATGTCCCTCGAATTTGGGGCGTGACAACCGCGTTGCATAACGCTAACGGGTTTTAACAATGCAGTAGAGAGAACCTCAGGAGAGATATCACTGCCCGTCCTGGCGGGGGGATTCACGCTGGAAACCACGTTCCACATCATGAACCAGGAAACGGCCTACAACGTCATCATGGGGCGTCCCTCGGTACACGCCATGCGGGCCATCCCTTCGAGCCTCTATCAAGTAATCAAATTTCCCACCCCATGGGGAATATTCAACATTCGAGGTGACCTACGTACCGCCCAGGAATGTTACCGAATTGCCCAAGATTGCGCACATACAAAACAGCTGAAAGGAGCAAGCGTGGAAGCATAGCAATCAGCCATGTCGGGAACCAAAATCAGCCCGATGACAGAGGCTATCAGGGACCCAGATGTCGTAGAAGCCTGCAAGGCGACGGTCGAGAATCTCGTCCCTGTCCAACTGGACAGTACCGACAACTCGAAGAAAGCCTACATCGGACACAATCTCTCCGACCTAGGTAAGTATCACGAATTCTTAGCTAACCATGCAGATTTATTTGCCTTCTCTCATTCAGATATGCCGAGGATCCCAAGAGACATCACCACTCACAAGCTGAACGTCGACCCACTTTACCTGCCCGTGAGGCAGGTAAGAAGGAAATTCAACGCCGCAATCAACGAGGCGGTCAGTGAAGAGGTAGATAAACTACTAGCCAACGATTCAATCAGGGATTCAAAGTATCCCCAATGGGTTGCCAACGTGGTCATGGTTAAAAAGAAAAATGGGAAATGGAGAATGTGCGTAGACTTCACCGACCTAAACAAGGCGTGCCCAAGAGACTCCTTCCCGTTGCCCCATATCGACCAGTTGATCGATGCGACAGCAGGGCACGAGCTGTTAAGTTTCTTGGACGCCTACTCTGGCTACAACCAAATCTTAATGGCCGAAGAGGACCAAGAAAAGACAACTTTCATCACCCAACATGGGACGTACTGCTACAAGGTGATGCCCTTCGGACTGAAAAACGCGGGTGCAACATATCAAAGGTTGGTCACCAAGATGTTCAAGGAATAACTCGGTAAAACAATGAAGGTCTATATCGACGACATGCTAGTGAAGTCAGTTAAGAAGGAAGACCATATCAACCATTTAAAGCAGGCCTTCGAGATACTGAGGCAGTCTGGGATGAAGCTGAACCCCGAAAAATGCGCCTTCGGCGTGGCCTCGGGGAAACTTCTAGGTTTCCTCATATCGCAGCGAGGCATCGAAGTCAACCCAGACAAAATTAAGGCTATAAACACAATACCCGAGTGCTGCGCAGCAAGAAACAAGTACAGAAATTAACGGGGCGAATAGCCGCCTTATCAAGGTTTATCTCGCGGTCCTCGGACAGATGCCATAAATTCTTCTGTGTACTGAAGAAAGACCATGGACAACAATGCAACGAAGAATGCATAGAGGCCCTGAAGAAACTAAAAGCATATCTATCTTCGCTACCACTGCTCGTCAAAGCAGACCCAGGCGAGTGCCTACTTGTGTATCTGGCAGTATCCGAAGTCGCTGTCAGCGCCGTCTTGGTCCGTGAAAACAAAGGTACGCAATCCCTTATTTATTATATCAGCAAAACACTTATAGATACCGAAACGAGGTACCCCCACCTCGAAAAATTGGCTCTGGAACTGGTCGTGGCTTCGCGAAAGCTTAGACCTTATTTTCAGTGCCATCCCATAAAGGTAATAACAACCTTCCCCCTAAGAGGCATCCTACACAAACCCGAGCTCTCGGGTAGGCTCGCCAAATGGGCCATAGAGCTCAGCGAGCATGACATAACCTACCACCCAAGAACCGCAATCAAGTCGCAGGTACTTACCGACTTTGTCGCCGATTTCAGTGCAGGGATACTACCAGAGGTGGAACAAGAAGCCCTTCACGCTTCTACCCGTACTGACCTCTGGACCCTCTACACTGACGGCGCTGCGAATGCCTCGGGATCGGGACTAGGACTCATCCTCGAGGTCCCCACGGGCGAAGTAATTCGCCAGTCCATACGATGTCCCGAGATGACTAACAACGAGGCCAAGTATGAGGTTGTGATTGCAGGCATGAAATTAGCCATCAAATACGGGGCCCGTCGGCTCATCCTCCACTGCGACTCCCAACTTGTCGTAAATCAAGTCACTGAAACTTATCAAATCAAAGAACAACGGCTACAAAATACCAGTCAGAGATCCGCAAGCTGATGCATGAGTTCAACGAATGTCGCTTCGAGCAAATTCCCACAGCACAAAACGTTGAGGCAGACAGCCTAGCTAAACTAGCCGCAGCCACCAAGAATATCAACAAAGAAAATATGGTGACTCTCCTCCATTCGGCCATCGACCATGTCGAGGTATTCTCTTTAAACCTGACTTGGGACTGGCGCAACCAGTTTGTATCCTACCTGCAGGACGGAACGCTTCCACACGACAAAAAAGAAGCCAAGAAACACCGGGTACAGGCCGCCCGATACAGCCTGATCAATCACGATCTCTACAAAAGAACATTCGGAGGTCCCCTTGCCAAATGCCTCAGGCCGCATCAAACAAGGCAAGTATTAGAGGAGGTGCACGAAGGCCATTGTGGCACCCACACAGGAAACCGTGCCCTTGTTCGATGCCTCATCCACGCCGGATATTACTGGCCTACCATGAAGAAAGAAGCAGCAGATTATGTTCGAAAATGCGAGCAGTGCCAGAAATACGCCCCCATGATACACCAGACAGGGGAACTCCTCCATTCAGTCACCTCGCCATGGCCCTTCATAAAGTGGGGAATGGACATAATCAGCCCTCTACCGACAGGACGAGGAAAGGTATGCTTTCTTCTAGTTTTGACTGACTATTTTTCTAAATGGTTAGAAGCAGGTGCGTACGCACAAATACGCGAGCAAGAGGTCATCGCCTTTATATGGAAAAATATCATTTGCCGCTTCAGCATCTCTAAAGAAATCAGCTGTGACAAAGGACCCCAGTTCATCGGAAGAAAAACTACAGAATTCTTCGAGAAATGGCACATCAAATGGATACTCTCCACTCCGTATGATCCCGCCGCCAATGGCCAAGCTGAGTCTTCCAACAAAACAATATTGAACATATTGAAAAAGAAGCTCGAAGACGCTAAAGGGTCATGGCCCAAATTATTACCAGAAGTATTATGGGCCTACCGGACCACGCCCAAATCCAGCACGGGAGAAACACCATATTCACTGGTCTACGGCACCGAGGCAGTCAAAGTAAGGTTGCTCAAAGTTGGCGACTATGTCCTCAAAGCCAAAACACTGGCATCGAGAGATCCGAACGAAGGGAAATTGGGAACCAATTGGGACGGACCATACAAAATCATCGCAGCGGCTAACAAAGGGGCATTCCAACTAGAAACGATGGAAGAAAAACCGCTCCAAAACAATTGGAACGTCGCCCACCTCAAATACTTCCACTTCTGAAAGGCATCTCCTGAGTCGTACTCTTTTTCCTTGACCCGAGTTTTGTCCCAATTGGGTTTTCTCGGGAAGGTTTTTAACGAGGCGGCAAAGGGGATACCCAGTGGAACAGGAGCGCAGATTCACCATTTCAGCCAATCGACACGAGCCATGGGCCAATATAGTGAAGGGACTACACTAGTTACTCTCCATCATAGGGACGTTACTCTCCAGTATAGGCACAATATTCTCCACTGTATGTACAAAAATCTCCATTGAATGAATAAAATTCTCCATTGTATGCACAGAAATCTCCACTGTATGAACAGAAATCTCCAATGAATGAACGAGAATTTCCATCTCATGACGGATACAGCTTCGACGAAAATCGAATTAACATAATGGCCAAGGCCATCGACATCGGTTCGACCTCACTCGAACTTTGACGGATACCGCTTCGATGACAGTCGAAGCAACACCGTAATGGCCAAGGCCATCGACATCGGTTCGACCTCGTTCGAACTTCGACGGGTAACGCTTCGACGACAGTCGAATTAACATAATGGCCAAGGCCATCGACATCGGTTCGACCTCGTTCGAACTTTGACGGATAACGCTTGGACGACAGTCGAATTAACATAATGGCCAAGGCCATCGACATCGGTTCGACCTCGATTCGAACTTCGGCAGATAACGCTTCGATGAAAGTCGAAGCAACATCTTAATGGCCAAGGCCATCGACATCGGTTCGACCTCGTTCGAACTTCGACGGATACTGCTTCGACGACAGTCACAGCACGACCCTCCGACGAACGATAAGAACAATCTCTACGGAGGTTAAACATTACATTGACAAAATAAAGGGGAAAACACCAAATGGACGAAGCAATAAAAATAAAATCTATATTACAACAAAAATATATTTACATCCGTCCCCATGGACAAGCTCCAACACACTATACAATCGAAAGAATACACTATAGAAGTTCACGACTGCCCATCACCCCCGGGGAAGTAAACGTCATTATACCAGGAGCTGGAGTCGAGCCGGTTGACGTCTTCAGAAGCAGGCCCCTCCCCATCAGGAGAGTCAGGGTAATAGCCGTAGGCCTCACGAGCAGCACGAGCCTCGTCTCGTCGTGCCCGAACCTCCTCCGCCGCCCCCCGGCCCGCGACATGAAGCTCCTTATATATGTCGAGCCTGGACTCCGCAAATACCCATATCTCATGCGCGTTACGATGCATACCCCGACCAGGCGAAGGACGAGATGAGGAAGGTTGGGAAAGAGCATTATTCTCTGCCATCCTAGCATCGAGCTCGACGGTTAATTCCGCCACCCTCCGCTGCAGGTCGACGTTCTCCGCTGCCACCCCGCGGCTCAGCTCAAGCTCATCATCTTTCGTTCTAAGAAGCTCCTCCAACTCGCTGTTGCGGGCTACGGCCTTCATCAGCTCGCCATCCACCTCCTCCAACTCGGCCCCCCTACGCTTCAACTGGGGCTGCCCCCGTTCAACCACCGCTCTGTGCTTAGAGCGATACCTTCGATAATTTTTCAGCATCTTCTTGTAAAGGGTCGTCCGTTTCTGCTCACGGCGCCCCCTCTCCACCTCCAAAATAGGGGTCTAAAAAGAGAAACAGAAATAAGCACACCTCGAATCAATCTTACAACACACAGAAGGACAAAAGGGAATAAAGAATTACATGCAAAGCCATGCCAGAAATCTTCCGTGACAGCTCCGCATCCTCCACAGTACTGAGCGCCTTGCTCTCGGAGGTGGCACACAGCAGGGTAAGGGCCGAAGTAGCTTGTTCGCTGTTTAACAGCAAGTTATAAGCCGCCGGAATTGTAATGCGGCGTTCGGACCCATCCGACGTCATCTCCACGTGGGTAAGGCCACCCACAAACTCATCGATATCCTCCTGAGCGACGTCGGAGTCCGATCTCTCCGTTTCCTCGCCTGGTCCCTCGATGTTGGTCGACAATCCCCCCTCAACGGCAGGTGCGAAACTAGCCCCGGGAGCAGCATCCCTCTGACGAGCCGACCTTCCAGATCGAATAGCGTCGTCCATTAATGGTCTGCGCGTCGGCTGGGGCACGTTACTTCCCTCAGCCTCGGTGGCCACTCCCTTACCCTTCTCGAGCCTTCTCCGTTTTCTGTCTGACGACTCCCCGTCATCAGAGGGTCCGTCTACTGGTTGCAGAGTCGGCACCAGCGATGCCGACTCCCACATAACCATAGTCGTAGACGTGGCCCCCTGTAAAGGAGCTGGAGAAGGATCCTCTCGGACATACTCAACCAGTATATCGTGAGCGGCCGAGGCAACGTCAAATCGATGCAGAGTGGGAATCAGCGCCCTCTTTCCTAGAAGCGCCTCGACCTGTCGCCATAAAAGTAAGTAAGCAAAGTTGCAGAATTCACAAAGCAAAAATCGACAATCTACCTGAAGAGACTTTGGGGCCGTAACGCTGCAGGAAGGCAGGCCAAGTGCGTGTCTCTTCCGCATAAGGAAGCAAGCCCTTAACCCATCCCCTGAGGTTGGCAACAAGCCGGGGCGGGTGAGCCATAGCTGCAATATAACGGTCAGAATGGTAACAGTCACGAGTAACACAGAAGCTGACAAACTATAATACTTACGTCTCGAGTTCCACCTCTCTGGGAACCCTGCGGGATTGGAGACCATGTGCTCGGTCCTAATAAAAAAATATTTGCGCCAAAACCCACGACTCGCTCGGTCGTCTGTTTTGACCACCAACCCTTTCGTACCACGGCCTCTCAGATGCACCATGGTCCCCCTTAGATAGCAGGCATTGAATAAATGAAGGAGGTGATGAACCATGACTTCGCATCCGGCCAACTCCGCATACTTGGTCAGCAGCCGGAGCACCTTCAGAGTATACGGCATAAGTTGAGCTGGACACACATTGTAGAACTGACAAAACTCCTCCGCCAATAGGAAAAGAGGGAGGTTATAACCGATCGAGAAGGAGTATTCATAAAAGGCACAATATCCTGGCCGATGAACGTCCACATGATCCCTTCCCGCCGGAACCATCTCTACGTAGGCAGGTATGTCGTACTTCGTGCGGAGGTCATCCAAGTGGTTCTGTAACGACTCCGAAAACTCTAGAGTCGGAATGGGGGAATCTTTGCTAAAATCACTCTGGGATAATATATGTTTTGGCAACAATGCCTCCACGGTGAGAGGACTGACGTCTTCTTCCCCCACTTCTCCACCATCAGAAGATGGCGGCACATTCGCAGGAGCAGCCGCCGGGACCCTCTCGTCAGATCGGCAAGGTTGATGCATGGTTTTCAAAGAAGGAAAGAGTTAAGCGCAACCCAACAAAAGAATAAAAAGAAAAGAGGGTTTCGATCAAGGGGAAACACACCGGAATGGGAAAATATGTATTGGAGGTCTGGAATTCTCTTGCAAATGACCAAAGTTTGAATCCAGTTGAACCCTTCTCCTATTTATAAGGCTGATTGGTGCCAGATTCGAAGAAGCAGACGTCGAATCGGCACGGGAAACCAGGCACCAAAAGCTTCTGATCCCCTTGCCTCGAGAACACGCACAATGATGACACATATGAATGCTGACGTCACACGAGGAAAGGCGTTTCGCTTCAACGATCTGACAATCATGATTACTGTCCCCCGCTTGTCACGTCACAAGTCATTGACAAAGTCAAACTCTCTCGGTACGGAGGAATCCATTCCGCTCATCGAGGACGCATTCGCTGCGACCCCGACGAGCGGAGGGACTAACTGTATAGGGTCGAATTTGACCAACTACGTTCTTCAAGACAGCACGACCGACCAAGTGTGCGTGAGCCCGGTTAGAAGAGCGACCTATGAGCAACAAGAGGGACGACTCCACGACCACGCCGGCCGCTCCACAATATGTACTTTATTCTTTACCTTTTTGTATTCGAGTAAGGATCATCTATTATATAAAGAGGATCTAAGCCTTGTAAAAGGGATTCGGATTATTAGAAATACAAGCTCTCTCTTTTCTCTCTCTCTAACATTGTCTCTCTTATCTAACAGAAGTTTATCATTTTCTCTCATCAACTTTGTTTATCTCATTGTTATCTGATTCTATATTCAAGATCATCCTAGAGTTTATTATCTTCCACTACGATTTACCCCTTCATCTACATTGATTGATTTGCTTAAAAAGTATTAAACCACTTTTGAGTAAAACAATAGTGTATAAAAGTAATTCAATTCACACTAGCAAATATTTATGTAGCAGAAAATTAAATGTGGTATGATGAGAAAGAATATGAAAAGAGTCTTGTAAATTGAAATTTGCATGGGCTTTGGAGACGACCGCGCTGCAGTAGGCGATGGATTCGCTGCTTTGAATATATCGTGTCTTTTTAATCAAATTTTATATTGGAAAAAACAACGTGGATCTTACTTCACTCTCTTTGTGTTTTGTGCATAATAATAAATTTCCTTTTTTTCTTTCTTTTTCTCTATTGGAAGGAGATATGATAATATTGCAGGACAAGAAAGGAGAAATGAAAAAGTATAGTGAGCTAAAGATGGAATCAGGAGAAACACGAATCTTTAGGGTTAAAACATTGCCCTAACAAACTGTCCTAAATGCTTCAAATACAGTCCTAAAGAGTAGTACTGAGCTTAATTTTAGTTCCAGGCCTTTCACTGTCAGCCCATTTCCTAGCCCAAATATGGAAGATGTTCAGTCAAACTGCCCAAAATCAATTACACAAAGGTCATCACAACATATCTTCAAGCATCTGAATTGTTCTTTCGACTTGCATAGCTTTTTGTGAGCGAAAAAGTGCTAAAATTTAAAAGGCGCAGAGGTAAATGAAATATCGGACCATTGTGATAGCATTGACACTCGAGTGTTGAAAGCCTACAAGCTATGGTGTGTTACTATAGTAGGCACAGAGGCAAATGAAATCTCGAACCTTTGGTGGAGAAATATCACAAACAACTCAATGTATGAAAGAGTTGGTTAAAGTTAAGAAAATGTGAACAAGGACACGGACGTTTAAGAATAGGCAGCAAACTTCCGCCATGAGAAGGAAGGAAGTGGGATGAAAACTTTTGTCACGATCCAAAATTCCACCAAAGATCGTGATTACACCTAACCTCCAAAACTGGGTAAGCTAATCATACAGTAACATTCAAACAACAAAAAAAAGATATAATACGTCTGAGTTATCACAAATAGTGGAATAAGCATTCAACATAAGCCAATACAAATACACAATAACGCCAAATTTTCAAAATCAGGTAGTACAGAGTCACGAGCTCTAAAATTGTCACAACCCAAAATTCCAATCAATGGGATCATGGTGGTGCCTAACACTGCTTGCTAGGCAAACTAGCACTTAACGATAAATAAATAGCTAGTCTAACAGATAACAGCATAATATGGAATAAGGGGAAAACTCAAAAATATATGTGAATAAGTCTAAACCATACACCTTCTATACAACCTCCCAAGATTTTGTGTCACATAGTACATGAGATGCTCAAAATACTACATTTAAGGTAAAAAATGAAATGCAATACTGTTTGTTACGAGAAAAACAACAATAATAAGAGCGAATATGACTCCGGAGTCCGCAGACAAAAAGCAGCACTACCTCGAGTCTCCCTGATCACCAAGCTATGCCCCTCACTGGATGCTACTAGGATCCGCATCAAAATCTGCACAAGAAGTGCATAAGTATAGTATGAGTACAACCGATCTAATATACTCTGTAAATATCGAGCCTAACCCCGAGTGAAGAGTCTAAGACAAGACACCTACATATTAATTTGTATAGTTAAGTATCAAAAAATTAACGAGAGATATAGCAACAGGAAGACGAACACACTAACAAGTAAGATGACAAGAAAAATAACACGAGATAGATAACTAAGTATAAAGGCAAAGAGATAAATGACGAAATGATAAAAGGAGAAACAACTATGGTAAAACACAATTTTATACTTCCACCAGCAACTCCAATAAGCCTTTCAAAAGAATAATCACGAGACAACATAGCCAAAATGTAGTGACCCGGCCAGTTATTTTGCTTATTTGAGCCATATTTCTCCTTTTTACGCTTCTTCTATATGTGTTCATTATTTTATGACTTTAGAGATGGTTGATTTGGTTACGGGAAGGTTTAAGAGGGATTTAAGACACTTAGTCTTATTTTAGAAGTTTAAGTGATAAGAGTTGACTAAGGTTTGACTTTTGTGTAGACGATATCAGATTCATATTTTGATGGTACCAATAGGTTCGCATGGTGAATTTGACTAGGTTGTATGTCCGGATTTAGATTTGGAAGTCCCTAGATTGATTTGACTCTATTTGGAAGGTTCATAGGTTTGTCCGGAAGTTGTCTTTGCGGCTATCTAGTTCGTATTATTGTTCCGAATGTTGGAATAGGTTCGTTATTTCATTTGAAAATTGTGTGCAAAATTTGAGAGTATTCCAAGTTGGTTAAACGCAATTCGGCATGAGTTTGGAAGTTGGAAGTTTGAATAGTTCATTTAGCTTGAATCGACCGCCGATTCTTGGTTTTGATGTTACTCGTGGCGTTTGAGAATTCAGATAAGTTTGGATAAGGTTTTGACATTGTTGGAATGATTGGAAGGGTCCTAGGGGCTCGGGTGTATTTTCAGGTGGTTTCAGATAATTTCTTCTTGATTTTAGATTGCTGATTTTCTGGTGTGTAGCAATGCTTCGCGATCACGGAGCTTGTCTCGTGATCGCAGAGAAGGGAAGTTGGCAGGTGGACTTTTACTCTCTGCGTTCATGATGGGTGTGTCGCATTCGCGGACAGAAAGGGAGCTGAAGCATCATATTCGCGTGTGGAGAGGCGCATTCGCGTTGGTGTGGCACATGACAGTGGAGTTGTCTTCGCATTCGTGTAGGCTAGGTAGGCTAGTACTCCGCATTCATGATTGGAGTCTCGCATTCGCGATGCATGGCAGAAACTTGACAGAAATTTGGCCTTTGTGATCGCGAAGGAGGCCCCGCGATCATGAAGTGTATAACCGGGCAATGCTCTTAATGATATAATTTCGGGATTTTGCATATTCTCTCATATTTTGAACTCTAGACTTCGAGAGGTGGAGATTTTAGAGTGCAAGTACTACTACTTTAGAGGTTAGTAATTTTCACTATGATTTGACTTTATATCATGATTGTTCCATGGATTTCAATACCTAATAGTTTGGATTTAAAAGTGAAATATGGAGGTTTTTGGCAAAATTTTGGAAAGCGAATAATTGAGATAAACCTCAATTTGGAGTCAGTTTTGGATAAAAATTATATATTTGGACTCGTATTGGAATGATTTTTTTGGATTTGTGAGTTTTGTCCGGTTCCGGGGTCCGACCGGATTGACTTTTTGATTGACTTTTCGTATTTGTATGAAGATCGAAGCTTCATTATTTGGGGTTGTTTCCTAATGGATTTGATGTTATTGTGTTGTTTTGACTAGATTTGGATCATTTGGAGTTGAATTTGAACGGTTAGGCAATTTGTGCTATTTTTGAGGTTACCGTGCGGAGGTTAGTCTCATGTCTATTCTTGTAAGAGGGAATTCTCCCCAAAGGTGACTTGATTGTTACTTAATTTATGATTTATGAGCCATGTATATGCGAGGTGATGTGCATATATCCGTAGCTAGGTTTTGGACAATACCCGGTATTTGTTAATTTGAATTGTGCTTTATCTAATTATGTGAAGTTGCTACCCATGTTCAAATTGATTCTATGACTAAAAATAATTTTTATTCATGAATTAGAAGCATGCCTAGGTTATGACTTGTTGATTTGACATGAAGGTTATAGTGTCATGTCTGACTTTATTATTAAATCATAAGTCATATACTGCTTTAATTGCTCCATAATTTCTATGGTTTCTTTGGCTTAATTAGCTTATGAAAATAATATGATATGGCTTAATTAGCTCATGAAATAATATGATATTAAGTTAGAAACATACTAGATAGCTTATTGAGTCATTATGATAAAATGAGTTATGTTATTTTTCATAGCTATCACTTAGACATTTGCGCTTTTATTCGTGTTCTTATTATCATGTATTGTGCCCCTTTATTATGTCGTTTCTTTCACATATGCCTGAATAAAAAGTGACTGTTGATGAAAGTTGAGGATCTTAGCACTACAGGCACTTGATCGGATATTGGTATTGATTATTAGATTGATGGTGTTATGATTTTGATCGAATTACGTGCCCCAACAGTTGATTGATGATCATTAAATATAAAATTATCGATGCTTGGATTATGGATTCATCCCTCCAGAGTCAAGTGATTAACCAAGTTACCTTAGGCCCTGTGAGTGTAGGTACATGTGATTCTTTTGGTGCTTGTAGGACACATGGCCTGTGTCAGGCACATAAATTTTGCTGTGAGTTGTTAAGAAAAGGATCCCGAGCATGCATATTTATATTTGTTTAGACTCATGCTATGAATTTAAGTAAGTATTATTGACTGGTATCAGTTCCCCTCGAGAATTGAGATAACTATTATTTTATTTGATTCCAGTTTTTTGAAAAGCATGTTTAGACCCTGTCTTGGATATTCTCTCTATCATTATCAAACTTGGGATTATTTTGTTTCTTTATTATATTTTCTATCTTGTTCAGGTTGATTTATCTGCTTTAGAGTTTTATTTGTTATTGTGTTGGATTGACTAGCGAGCGGGTTAGGCGCTATCATGATCTTTGGTGGGATTTTGTGTTGTGACAGGTTGTTATGTTCGAGAGGCTACATGGATTAGGAATCTTCCTTTTCTTGATTCTTCACCGTGCGTTGATTATTGACGGGAATCTAAATTCTTCTAATATATTGTCTTATAGATGATGACTCACATGTCTAGAGCAGTAGAGGATGCAGGAGTAGACCCGGGTAGGGCCAAGGCCCCTACTACATACCATACTACTACAGCTAGGGGTGGGGCATCCACCGGGGCTCGTGGCCAGGCCAGGGTAATGGCAGCAAGCCCATCTATGGAGAAGGTAGTGGAGCAGATCATAGAACAAGCATATTGGGGCTATAGTGCATGTTGATACCCAATTTTTCTCCATCTATTTTTAATACAAATATATACTTTCAAAATAGTACGTATGCAGTTATAAGCATGCACAAGCATTTTTTATAACTTTTCTATAATTTTAAGAGCTCCAAAATCAATTTATTTTTTCTCTTTTATTTATAAAATATGCAATAATTATTCTTAAAATTACCTTTGTGATGATTTACTCATCTAAATTCTTTATTTATGCCAAATAGTGTTTAAACATTTTCAGTGCATTATTTGTAATTATATTTATATTTTTAGGCTAAATTGCACATCTTTGCAATAATAGCCCTACTAACGCATAATTATATTATTGATGCATAAAATGGTCTTTTATATTTTTAAAATGATAGATATGTATTTTAAATCATTTTAATACACGGAATTTTTTTTTTTGGAATCCATTTATTATTTTATAAATTTTCATAATTATTAAAAGTGACTATTTAAAATCTGGCCTATTTTATTTCAATTTCAGCCCTATTCTAACCCAATACTAGCCCAATTTTTAAATTAAATATACCCAGGCCCAATACCTCACCTGCCCCAACCCAATACCCAGCCAAATCCTGGCCGTTGATCATTTTGATCAACGGTCCAGGGCCCCCCTTTCCAAAAATAAACCAAAAGACCCCACCCCCCAAACCCTATCATTTCTACACCTTCCGCCGCTCTGAAACCCCTCTCCTCTCTCAAACACTCTCGAACCCTAACCCTATTCTACCCACATCGCCCTACCGCCTTTCACTGGTGTTTTCCCGCACCAACCACCAGGCCCTCAATGGCCTCCCTCACGGTAATCTTGCCATCTCCAGGGTCCTCAAGGGACCAGGCTACTGGCTTCATCTAATGGTTTCTTTCTCGCCTGTTTCAGGCCGTTCTTGTGATTCTGAGTAAGATCTTCATATTTCTCGGCTAAACCTATGGGGTTTCTAAGCCGGTCTCTCTATTTCTGGGTCATTTTCTAGAAAACCCTAATCTCTTTTCCTGTACCTCTTAGATCTGTAACAGATCTGAGGTTTTTCTGAAGCTATTTCGTGTGTTTTATGAAAAACCTTTTGATTTCTCAAAGCGTCGCTTTAATTTCCCATTAGGGTTTCTGGAACTTTCTTTTTCAAAACATATTTTCTGGTCTTTTTAATGTTGTTCTTTGATTCTCATATGTTTGAATGACTTTTTGTTAAAATTGCTTTTTAATC
Organism: Nicotiana attenuata; assembly: GCF_001879085.1. Classification (NCBI taxonomy): domain Eukaryota; kingdom Viridiplantae; phylum Streptophyta; class Magnoliopsida; order Solanales; family Solanaceae; genus Nicotiana; species Nicotiana attenuata. Next base: position 112,630 of record NW_017673752.1, read on the forward strand.
CTAATTTGTTATGTTAAAACCCCAGTTTAACACTATGTTAAAATCCCGAGTTTCATTCTTGCTTGTCGATTTCTTGCTATGTGTGTGTTCGAAGCCCATGAATATGTTTCGATTAGTGATTTCTACCCCAATAATGTCTTACTAGGGTTTCTGATTTGTCTCTTTCTGGACTATACTCAATACTTGTTATTCATGGAAGTTTAATAATGTTTCCCTTAGATTTTCCGATTCTTTAAATCCCTGATTTCCTGGGATGATACTTTTTACTGATTTCGGCTACTTTCCTATTTTCACAACCTTTAAATATTTTTCTTACCTTGTTACATGATTGACTGCATTATTGCTCGATTCCTACTGTTATTTTGTTTAATAGAAACTCTATGTATCTGCCCTTAATTGCTTATTCTGTACTTAGGTCTTTTGAACTCTTTCCTTATTTGGTACCTGTTCTTTACCGTTTGAAATGACTCCCTTAATTAAGGGAAAACTTGGACTGATTTCACTTTAATTGATTCCAAGTTCTCCAATTACTGAACAATTTGATTCTTACATTATTTACCTATCTTTCAAACTACTATATATATTCTTTCTTATACTCTCATTAGACACGAACATTAGTTCACAACTCCTCACACACTTAAAGCTTTTCTGCTCTCTTTCTTGTTACTTGCTACTATTACTGAATTAGCCGGCTGCAAGCCAAGTCTAATCATTGCACCCTATTGCTCTTCACTTTGTGTCTATTCTCCTTAACTGGTATGTTCTGATTTCAATTCAAGTCCTAAACATTATGTGTTTTTCTTGCTGTTTTAGTTTACTAGTTACCAGTCTGTTCCTGTCTATTATCTGACCTTTCAATATGTAACTAGCCTGTTTGGATCACTGTTAGTCTGTTGGATTAATTGAAATATGTGATCAGCACGATATGAGCTTGTCATTCCTTGTAGTATGTACTGAGTGTACTCTATTAGTATATGTTTGAATGGTTATGTGTTAGTTGGTTTCTGGTTTGCACCTGTTTTGCAAAACTGATTTGTTACCCTAAGTTATTCTGATGCTATGCCCAATCATGTCTAGTACTTCTATGTCCTCACTGTTGCTATCCTATACTATGTCATCTCCCAATCCCATAAACCCCCTAAGCACTTCTGATTCTATAACTATGTTCTCATTAGCACCTCTGAAATCCACGCCTTACTGCTTGCACTGTTAGGTACTCCTTAATTACAAAAGACTTCTGTTTGTCATATGTTCATCATGTGTATTATGTGTCCCCAAATCCCAATTCCCTTTGTATGAATCATGTGGTTAGGACTCTGTTTGCTCTATGATTGATCTATTGTTTGTTTACACAATTCTTGTCAAAACTGTTTTACTGCTAAACAACTCTCCTATTTTTATAAAACTACCTCACTTGAGTCTTTTTCAATACCGTGCTTCCTATCAAACCTTTCCAAAACTATGTCAAGCACTCTCACTCCACTCTTAAGTCCCTAGGTTCTGCCCCTCCAGTGTGTGACTGCCTTGGGATCCCTGTGAGATCCCTCTGAACTCTGATGCACTGGGCTGACCCTTTCACACTGCACTTACTCAGTTTTGGTTATGAAGTCTGGGTGTGAGCACTGCCCGGGATCCTTGAGGTCCATTAGGAACTCTGACACACCTAGAGATGAAATTGGCTATGGCATTTTGGCATTTGAGGCTATGGAAAATCTGGTATCTTCAAGATACACTTGGGCTTGCTTTAGGCTCCCTATAGTTAACTTTTTCTTTTTATTTGTTTATGTAATTTATTCAGCTAGTCTGTAATAATTATTTGTAAACAAATGTTGGGGATGGCTAGTGAAATGGGAGGAGTAGCTATATAATCTTATTAATATCACTGGGGTAGAAAGCATGTCATAGGCTTTACATTATTTATATCTGCATTAGAATCCATGTTTATAGGATCAATACACTCATCCAAATCATGCAAAAAATATGCACTAGATATCATGTTCATAGGATTTCATGTCTACTGTTTTAGCATCTCATCCGTCACTAATCCATGTTTTATGTCTATCACTTAGAAATCCTGTTCCTAGGACAATAACAACATTAGCATAAAAGCTGTTACTCTTGTGCATTCAGAAGTCATATTTCAATAATTCCTCAACTCTTATGTGCATTTAGAAATCATGCCTTAGGGATTCTGTTTTTAACCATCCTGCCATTTGCGTGTGCATATTAGATACCATGTTCTAGGATCCTGTTTGCATTTTGTTCAAGACGCCTAGTTAATTACTGATTCATGAAAATGTAATAAAAAATACTCTCACATTGTGATGTTTTCTGAATAAAACTGGTAATAATCTCTGTATTCTCAGATTCGTATCAACTAGAACAACATGATCTTATGGTAAAACGGCTTCTGAACTGTAATGATTCTGGTAAATATTATGCATGATCCCACGCCTAGGCAAGCCTTAGGTGATGAATCTTTATAAAACGGGAAAACTATTTTTGCTTGTGTTTACTGCTTAAAGATTCTCAGGTCTAAAATCAGTAGGCAAATGGACTCAGTTCTTCACACTTGGGTCCTGATTCGATACTGTATACTGTTTGCTCATCTAGATATCATGCTCTAAGGTTTTCTCTAAAATACTTAAAAACAGTTGTCTGAGACGTGCATTTGCTGGTTATGTTGTGGAGGTAAATGTGAGCCATTAATTGTTCCCTTTTTGAAATACAGTCCAACTTGTTTTGATTGACGCTTAGATTTTTCTCCTTTAAATACTTTAGGATGGTCTAGATCTACCTAAAACTAGAGGTCCTAAATACCTTCGGGACCATGAGGAAGGGACGGGTAGTGCACGCATAGGACATCTGTCAAGGTTATTAGAACGCATTGGGCTATGACCAAGGGGAGGGATCTGGGTAGTAAGGATATGATGACTACGCGCTAATGTCACGTGTAGCCCCTCATTGAGGAGTGATTACCGGGCATTGTGTGGGGTGATCCTGTAGGCTAACCAACCTAGGACCCCCTTTCCTAAATCCCGTTGTTTAAAGGAATTTACTTTTCTTTATATATGTGCAACCTGTTCAAACCCTTTTCCTTGTTTCATTACTTGAACGTCAAAACATGCCTTTACTTGCAAGTATGTGGTAAAACTGTTTATCTGTTTGTTTGACTAATTTACATGAATATAAGTTCGGCCGTGACCCATCGTTGTGGACCGCGAGGGGTGCCTAACACCTCCCCCTCAAGGTTATTTCGAGCCTTTACCCTAAATCTCTGGTAATGCAGAACTAGTCCATGAGTTAATTACTCTAGGTGCCCTAACACACCATAATCTCGTTAGGTGGCGACTCTTCAAAAACCCAATTCCCAAAAGGAAACGAGTTGATTCCCCCATGAAAATGTCGAAACCCGGACCTTTCTCTGCGAGGAGGGAAAAAGGGGGAGCGATAGCGTGGCGACCCTGCTGGGAATTATTTAGGCCCTTACAATAACGAACTTATTTTTCTGTGAATTAGTCCAAGCATGCTCTATCCCACATACCCTTTGCATTATTTGAATCTAACTGTTTATTTTATGAGCATTTATGATTTCTTTATTTCCCTGAAACTGACATGTCTCTTTGTTTTCTTCTTCTGTAACCGTCTTTCAATTATTTAAATAGTGCATTTACTATTTCCTTACATGCAAAGACTTGACAACATGCTGTTATTATTGCATTTACTCCACATCATATTCCACTCGTGCGTATCAAAATCCTATAGCAACGCTTGATGAGTGATTGTGCTCGTCCAATTTATTACCCTTAAATTCGAAAAGGCTTATTTGCGAACCTGTATGATGGAGTCAGGAAGATCAAATCTGGGGAAGGTCCTTCTAGGACCAAATAGGCTAGATTTATTTGCTTTCCTAAAATATAATAAGGCCAAGTGCCAATAGTGACTTACTTTTCTATTATTTTAGTGTCATTTCCGGATTCGTCTATTTTTATATTACTGAAATAAGGCATTTATTGGCGTCTAAGTTCTCCAAATCAACTTGTCGCTAGGCCTACCTCTGGCACAACGAGGCTCCCAAAATTAGGACGCGAATTTTATCTTTCCGCAATACATATTTAAATACTGCAAGTACTCTTTTCAGAACCATTACTGACTTGGCTACCTTTTGTTTTTCTTTCTTTCTTTTGATTATTCCCATTCCCCAAAGGTTGGTTCACATATACTTGTATCATCAGCATACCTAAAGGTCCTCCACACCCTCCTCTTCCAAGTGATCCTAAAAGACAAGGAAAAATCAGAATAAATGGTACAATGCAGTGCAATAATTGAGGAGGAGGAGGATGAAGGCCTCACCATTCAGACTGTGGAGAAGGGAGTTATTCTCAGGAACTGGACCGCCACACCATCCCGGGCCCGCCGAGTCCCTGGGTAGCTTGGCAGATTTTATTTCTGTAGCCATTCTAGGCATTTAAGATTTTCAGTAATTTTGTTTAAATACTTACTTGTTTGAAAATAAATGCTTGATTCATCGAGCCGCACTTGTCTGGATGTTTTTCAGTTTTAATCAAATGCATTGCTCTTTATTATTCATTATTATTTTCTACACTTTTTCTTTCTACAACGTTATTATTACTTTTTCTGATGAACCGGTGACGTGACATGTAATGAGGCAACGCAATATGAGGATAGTTATTCGGATGAAGAAGACGAGATACTCGAGGAAGTTGTCAGGGAGGTTGAAAACTTTGAGAATAAGCCTAAGTCCAACCTGGACGAAACCGAAGCAGTAAATTTGGGGGACACCGAGACCGTCAAGGAGACTCGCATCAGCATTCACTTAGCGCCAACAGAGAAGGAAGAGTAAATCCGTTTCATAAGGGAGTATGAAGACATTTTCGCATGGTCATATGATGACATGACAGGTTTGAGCACGTCCATAGTGGCTCACAAGTTACCTACCAATCCAATGTGCCCGCCGGTGAAGCAGAAATTTAGAAAATTCAAACCAGACATGAGCCTGAAAATCAAGGAGGAGGTTACCAAGCAGATCAAAGCCAAAGTTCTCAGGGTGGTTGAGTACCCAACCTGGTTAGCCAACATTGTGCTAGTTTCGAAGAAAGATGAGAAAGTCAGAGTATGCGTTGACTATCGGGATTTAAACAAAGCGATTCCCAAGGACGACTTTCCACTGCCAAACATACATATCCTGATCGATAATTGTGCCAAAAATGAACTCCAATCTTTTTTAGATTGCTTCGCGGTTATGACCAGATCTGGATGGACGAAGAGGATGCAGAGAAAACAACTTTTATCACACCATGGGGAGTATACTGCTACAAGATGATGCCGTTCGGTCTAAAGAATGCTGGGGCTACCTACATGAGAGCCATGACAACCATCTTCCATGATATGATACACAAAGAGATAGAGGTGTATGTGGATGACGTCATTACCAAATCCAAGAGGGCCGCAGACCACATAGCATGATGTTCTAAACGTCAATACCACACAGGGGGGGTGGGGGGTGTGATTTGTGTGGTACCCTGTTTTCGCTCTAGAAGAACCTGGTTCTTCTAGGTGTACTAACTGCTACTGTTTGCGGAATAATAAGTACATAAAATAAAGAACACAAAGATTTTTACGTGGAAAATAGCTGGCTCAAAAGGTGAAAAAACCACGACCTACTACTCAGTAGGATTTTCCCAATCTTCCACTGAAATCACTGAGCCAAAACAGCATTTACAAAACTCTTTGTAAACCTAAGGATTAACTCTAATCCCGTTGTGGCACACAGTCTCAACTGTTGCGACAACTTCAAGCTAGCTTATAACTTGAACACTCTAGGTACCTAATACAATTGCTTCTATGAAGCTGAAAGGTACAATTTTAAACCACCTACTACAATTGAACTAGAATAAAAGAAATACACAGTGGAACTGATTCTTCTATCTCGTTCAAGTAGCTTCAGGAGTGCACCCTCAAATCTCACATAAATTTCTTGCAAAATCGCCTTGCTCTTTTGATCTCAATTTAGTTTAACTTCTACGTATGTGCAATACCTGTAAAAGAGAACAATCGCTGTCTTTTAATGGGTTAGTAATCAGAGTTTGATTGGGACTTAATTGCTGATCTTCTATCGTAGTTGAGTCCTTGAAGATCTCAAACTCCAACACTATCTTTATCCGGATTGTGTTCTCTTCATATAAGGAGACTTTCTCCCCTTATCCAATATGCAACCTTTTCGATCAGATCAGAAGATATTACTTCTTGATCAGTAGGACTTATCTCCTTCACGTGCATCTCGCATGTATAGGTTGAGCATGACTGTGCTTTACACAATGGACCTGGTCCATGACTGAGTTCGTTTGTCATTCTTCAAAACTTCACCTGTTCTTGGGCCAACAAATTCCCCCTTTTTGATGATGACAAACTCTGTGTGTTTTATTGATTCGAAACCTGTAAGAACTCAGCTTAACCATCAACACGAAATTTAGAAAATTCACTTATCATCAAGGACCAGGTTAATTAGGTTATAAACATCACTTATTTTAGAATATGTAAAGCACAAGATCTCTTCCCCTTTTTGGCATCATCGAAAAGTTGCATACACAATGTGAATCCCATATTTTAATAAATACTCATGGCCACTGGGGCAACTGCAAGTGCAATCATGGTGCAATCATCAGTAATCAATAAACATATTTAAACTATCAAGGTCAGAATAAGCATTGAACAAGAGAAAACATCAGTTGTCATTGATAGAGATATGTTGCCACAAACAATCCACAAAAAGAAAGAAAACATTCAACCATGAGCAAAAAAAATAATAGAAAAATCCCTAATCTGGGTCACTGGGGGTACTAGACAAGTTCAGGAGACAAAGGCTAGGAGTCCTAAGGCTTGGAAGAACTGGAGGGTTGGGTTTGGAGAAGATTCAGCATGTTCTGAAGAATTCCATCATTCTTCTCCTTTTCTTTGGCAAGCTCAATTCTAAGACCATCCCTCTCAGTTTCCACTTCAACCACACGAGCCTTGAGCCTAGAAATTTCAGCATCCTTAGCTGACATTCCTGAACCAAAGTCCTAACTTTGCTGTTGATGGGTGTCTTCAGAGATGAACCAGGTTCAACTGGGATGGCATGGACTGGATAGTCACAGGCAAGAAGAGTTTTGATGCCAAAGTGTTCCTTGCTCGATGCCATTTCCCATTTCTTCAGAGGCACATTTAGCCTATCCAGAACTGTGGTCAATATGAAGCCATATGGAGTAGCATGAGCCTTAGAGTCATTTATGACCCTATCTAGCAATTTGACAATGAGGGAATGCCAATTGATTTGCTTTCCTCTCTCCAGGCACTCCATAAGAACCAGGTCCATGTAGTTAGCAATGTGCCTTCTCTCCTGCCTGGACAATAAGCACTTGGTTACAAACTCAAACACAACCTTGTGCTCAGGCCTCATCTCATTTTTCTGCACATCCCTGGCTTCATTCACTTCCTCTGAATCACAGATCCTCTTGGTGATTTCAAGGGCAGTAGGGAGGGAGTCCAGGCATGGCCACCTTTGCCTAGTATAGTCATCAAACCCTTCACAGGGTATGTCCAGAATCTCTCCCAGTTTCTCTGCATCAAACATCACTGCGACTCCCTTCACCAGGCTACTAACAACTCCATCCTTAACAACAGCATTTGCCATAAACTCAATTAGCTCATTCCTGGCTAGCCTACCATCCATCTGAAGGACCATGTCCTTCCATCCTTGAGCAGCTAAAGAATCTACCAATCTCATCAACCCTGGTTCCACGTTCCACCAGGTCCTTCAACAATCTACCTTTTAAAATTTTCCTTCTGCCAAACATGGCAAACCTGTCTTGCTCCTTCTCAGATTCATTCTCTTCTTCTTCTCCACTCCAGTCATCATCATCTGAAACTTTTGTTTGTTTAGCTTTTGCTGCAGATCTTGTCCTCTTGGCTAGTGTGGGTTCAGCAGACACAGGTTCAGAAGAAGACTTCTTGGAGGATGTCTTGGGCTTTTTAGGCTTGGGTGTAGGAACCTCTTCTGTTGTACCCCTTTCTTGATGGACCAGTTCCATCTCCTCTTCCTCAATAAGTACCTCCGAGGATTCTGCAATCTTCCCTTTTCCCTTATCCATTTTCTTTTTCTTACTTTCTTCTAAGGCTTTTTGTAGATCAGCTTCACTCTGTTTTACCCTACTTCTTGTGGCTCTACCCCTAGGCATTGAAGAGGCAGTAGGTGTTGGGGATGAAGCTCTTCTTTTCTTGGAAGGCTTGGGAACAATTAGGGCTTTTGTTGTGGGAGCTCTGCGTTTCTTTGGGTCATAGCTTGACCCAACCTTTTTCAGTAGATCAGCCAAGGTTTCTTCAGTAGATGAAACAGGTTCATCTCTTTGCTTGCTCAGATGAACCAACCCCTCAGCAACTTCCCCAGAACCACTTCCCTCTAACTTCATGCCACTCTCTTATAATCTCTCTTGTGTAACCCCAAATATAGCAAGAACTGCTCCCTTCCCATTTCCCCTCTCTTCACCACATGCACCCTCTCTCTCTTTTTCTTTTTCAAAATTCTTTTTACCTCCACTCCTACGTCTCTCATGCACTTCAACATCCCTAATAGGACCAACCAGAACAACCTAGTCTCTAAGTTTCCACTCACAGATGAACTTACCTCAGTAGGGGATTCTTGAGTCTTCTCAGAGTTAGAAGACCCATGTCCTTCCCGCTCAGTAGCTGATTGATATGATTCTGATTCAGAGCTGGAGTCTGAATTTGGAGTTTTGCTTTGCTTCATTTGGCTTGCTTTCAACCTTTCATTTAAAGCCTTCCTTAGAGCCCCAGATGCTACAGTTTTTCGAGCGAGCATTTTCTGCCTTCGTAGCCTAGGT